>NW_008649034.1:349873-358321 GCF_000247585.1 Phytophthora nicotianae INRA-310
ATCTAATGGACAGCATACCAACCAGATGCTTCGAGGTCGGGCGCTAGAACGGTGACGCGATTTCTTACTAGGTCTTTAGTGAAATCAAGCCAAACTTTTGTCCCAAAGTTTTGTCGCGGTGGCATTTCCAGATCGTAGTATGCCAGCCACCGGTAGCTCTCTGAAATCTAGGTCAGCGTCACAAGTCTCGTGTCGCCCTATCAAACTTCAGAAACATATCTAAATAGCACCGTCTAAGTCTACCGACAAGCCGAGCAAAGGCTCAAAACGTGACTGTCCCAAACCGTTTTGTCGATGAGTGTAGTATCTTTTTGCTTACACTAAGGATGCTCACGTAGTGATACTTAAGCACCACATGTTTGGGTTCTCGGTGACAAAGATATTGTTAGTAAAATCTCGATCCTAAGCAGTACGAATCGCAGACAGTTTTCTGTGCGTTCCAAATGTCATTGGCAACTCCAAAAATTCACTACGATTTGAAATTCTCTGTTGGAATCTGCGATACTGTACCATGCTGTTTAGCGTGTAGAATATCTTCTAAGAGAAATTGATCAGTGTTTGTCGGTGTTCACTTCATTCCCAGCTGATGATCGAAAAGTCTGACTCAATTGTTGCTCTGCTTGGAAATTCCAAACATAGCAACAATATATGGAAAATGCCAATTCGGGGCCGTTCCAAACAGGTTTTTCTAGTTTTACTTGTATATTTTGTTCTAACGTAAAACGACACCAAGTGTAATGCTAGCAATCAAAAGCTGTCGATTTTGTCGAAATCTCTGGCTATTTCTGAAGCATCTAATGCACAAATACAATAGATCCGATCAAAAAAGCACATCATGAACCCTGCCGATTAGGTACCATTTAACTAACTTGATTTTTCTATGTGATCCGGCCTGTCTCTTAAATGGCACCACATAGATAACTGACAAATCACAACTTTTACATGGAAAACTAGAGTGTTTTATTGACCAAACGAACCGGCCCCTAATTGTCAATCCGGCCCGAAATGGAATTTTTTCCTTATCACAAAACAGTTGCAGTACCACGGAATACCCCATTTTAGATGAAGCCAACTAGTTAAGGCAAAGTGTCAGTTCAGTAGCCTCAATTGAGTGCTTTCATTAAATCTGCAATAACTCGGCATCTAACAGTCCAATTGACACATATGAGGTAGCGTTGAAAAAAGGAGTAACATGCCTAGTTTTGGAATTTTAACAAATAAATCGCAACAGATGAAGCGTTTCTATAAAGCATTCTTTCCGATTTCAAAAAATAGTCGTCTTGCCAGTTTAGTAGCCTCCTTGACTTGATCAAGCAATACATTTATACACGAGAAAGGGCGGTACTGGTGCCAGGCATGTTGAGAATAAGATACCCTTCAACATCAAAAAGATGAAGGTGTATGACATAAATTGGTTTATTTGTATATACAGGCCGACTAGACCCAGGCTTCTTGTTCAGGTTGAATCCACGCCTCCAACAAGGGCGACAGTGCTTCAACTGCCATTCTGTTTTGTCCTACAGAAAAAATAATGAAAGGAGGAGCGACGTAACCACTGGCACGACCACACACAACAAAACTGAGGTGAAAGTGAGACTTGATATCACTGTGCCAAACATTCTTGGATCCCTTTGCTGCTATCACGCGCGTTCAATAGCAGCCTCATCCAAAGCATGCATTAGAATAGTCAAGACATGACGTTCCACCTAACTGCAGCTTAAAAAGCCGGTATAGAAGGATAACGGCCTTACGTAGCAAAGGTGCTGGCTGCAGGTGCATTAACGATAAATCTGCAATTATCGGCAGGGTCTGGAAACGCCACAAGGTCGATGGCTTCGACGATAGTGTATCTAACCAATGCAACGCGAAAAGTCTGGGCACGATCGCGGTGTGCTGGCTGAAATGACCTGTGACCTGCAGCCGGGGAGGCGAATTTGCTATGGGCAAAATGCCTCAACGATTCGACCATCATTCTGAAATGTCCCCAATTTTTGTGAACGGAGGAAGTAGAATTTTTAAGTGACCGCAGCACAGAGGTGGATACAGTAGAAGAACCAATCACTTGTACAGTATGTACAAGGACCATGTGAAAATGTTTACGCACTTTTTTAGGGCCAAATTGAGAAGACAACCAACCCAGCGTTCGTTTACTGTTTATGCACCATGTCCAGGTCAAAATGAATGAAACCTCTTGTAGCGGAAGTTCCGAACAAGCCGGTGAGCATAGCTTATAGCGATGCGCCGCTGGAATTGCTTCTGGTCATTCTGAGTGGTACTTTTCATTGTTTTTATACCCGCGGCTTAAGAAAAAAAACGCTCTGGGTAGCACTTTTTGTCTGCACAAAATCAAATCTAGTGAAAGTGCATTAATTATCACTGAAAAATTAAAATACACATGAAGACAGAATCTCGTCGTCACTGGATATTATGCCTCACTATTGGCTGATGATAACAGTATATCATTATTATGGACCAATCATGACGCATGATGACAATGTTATCCCATCTTGAATACTAGCATGAACAGTTTGAGAAAACCACATGCTGCTGGTTCACAGCCTGAATCACAGTGAGCCACACCTTCTGCGTGCATCGATCCACAGACCTGCTGCGTGCGAAGCCACCAGTTCAGTTTTTTTTTCTCTTTAGATCTCAAGTCTTACGAAGTCCTGAAAGCCATGGGTTTAATGCTTCGCTTCCTGCTGCTATCAGTGTTTGCCCTGTTGAGTGTGGCTGTAAAAGCTACAGAGTTCCACCACACCAAGATTTCAAGGACTACCACAAGTGGTTACGGCGGAAGGCTATTGCGTACGGACGCGATGAACGATGACGAATCGAGAGGTCTAACGATGCCCATCGGTTTGAGAATCAAGTCTTGGATTAAGAAGGGAAAGCCTGACGAGTACGTCATGAACAAGCTAAAACTCACTGGGCTGATAGGAAGAGCTCTGACAGAAGACCCGAACTTCAAGTACTTCCAGAAATTTAAGGTCGATGGTTGGCTCAAGAAAGAAGCTAGTACTACGACAGCCTGGGACGATCTTGACATCGCTCTTGGCGAAGTGACCAAGGTGGACACGTTCAGAATATATGAGCAGTATATTACGGAGTTGAACAAGAAGGCAGAGAACATTCATTGGGACCAGTGGTCGAACCTTTTTGGTGGGGGGTCCGAAACAGAATTGGTGGCCAAAGTGTTGATATTGAAGAAATTGGGGAGAACAAATGCTTTCGATATAGGCAACATGGTGGGTCTACTCGCATACAGCAGACAATTTGAAGAGATTTAAGTCTACCGATCCTAGTAGCATCTCCGTTCGAACACGATTCGTTTAGCGTATTCCGAGGTGGCTTTCGGGATGGTTGGATGGACAGGTTGAGAGGGACGTCGCCAAGACCATCCTTGGTCCTGAATTAGGCTCTTAAAATGTTAAATGAAATCCATGATTCATAAAAATAAGATAGCGATATTTGAATGTATCACTTGTAGAAGCACTTTTTTTCTCTTTCCGTTCTAAAACAATTCGTTAAGAGTATTACAGTATCCGTTCTAGGTGAGTGTCAGGATAGTTGCTGGGGTGTAAAGCGCATGACAACAGAGTAAGGAACATTCGAGAGTAGAATGGTCCAACTTTTGAGTAATAGTTTTGCTCGAGCCATACAATTACGCCTTCAGATATCCCCCCTTATTTTATTCGAGGTTACCACGACCAACATGATAAAGGCATTAGACTCTTGTTGATGAAGCCATATCGCTCCTTGATGTGGACAAGCAACATGATCTTACACTGGCAATTTTACACTTAGCCTTTAAAGAATGGACATTATTATTTGCTTTACCTGAGGCCGCACAGCTGTGCTTGGCAAAAGCGGCTTGGCATCGATATCGAGAGTTATGAGATCTTACTGCCATGAACATGTATTACATAAAGATTTCTATACCTTTTTTTTTAGTAACTACTGTCGTCCAGCTGTATCGAAGCGCATCAATTTAACCTACAAGTTATTCTTTGTCCTATAAGCAACATTAGTAAGTTTAAGCTACACTACGAGAACGACTTTTACAACGAATAAAAGAGTCGTTTTTTTTGCAACGAAACGTAAGTGATCAGAAGGTCAAACCGGTTCCCCCACCCTTCAGCACCAACGATGGAGGACAACGATGACAACGACAGCCTCGCGAGTGACTAGCCTCTCAGCGGAGCGGCACTGTCGCTTCAGCTAGAGCAACTCGAGCATCCCTTACACATACACAAAGAGCTAGCTAGATCTAAATCACCCTGTAATGGCCGGTTGCACCTCTCTTTTATCAGGCCTACCGCGCAGTAAAAAAAAAAAACTTAAAGCGCGCTGGTCACCGACCGTAGATTTCAGATAGCCACCTATTGGGATAGGGAGAGACGATGCAAAGTGATATAAAGTTCATCGAGAACTGGGGAGAAGAATCGTAAAGCAGGGAAGACGTAGTCTAGCTGCCCCCTCCAGGTCGCCACGGAGACGTTTTAGGCTGAAGGCGTCCAGCATCTTCTTTCAATGCGGCGGTATGTCCATCGACTTCGTTATCGGAGTCGATGGACATGGGGTCCTATATTCTGATTCCGTTCGTCGTGCTATTTGCCAACGAAAATTTGCGTCTCAAAAAGAATTATCAGAATTTATCAAATTTCATCATATTTTCGTTTAATAAATTAAAAGATACGCAATTGTAGCGATTCAAGCACGCTACGTTAGAGCGGACAGCGAAGTCGTGAGTGGCGAAATTGTCGGGACCAGTGAAAGCAAGAGTTAGAATAGGTGCAGAAGTCCGAGTGACGAGCGCATCAGGCAAACATATACAGCGTCAACATGTACAGCGTCATTTTGCTGCCTGATGGAATAATGTTAGAATATGGAATTCAGCCGAAAACTCGACATTTTCTATGATTTACAATTTCACTTTTTGAAAATGGTTGCGCTGCCATGCATGCGTGTAGAAAACAATTGTCTAAGGATAGCGGTAGTCTGTAGTACACATAGTTGCCGAGTTGCGTCCAGTAAAAAAAAAAAACAATGCTTAATGCCCCAAAAGTGATCGAATTGTTTTAAAATCTTAACTTTCTTCAAACAGTTGTTAAGCGATAATTAGAATTACAAACGTTGTTGGCGTATGCGTAATATGGAGACCATGTCATGTACCTGTAGAAAAGGATGCATGACATTGACAATGA
The DNA here is from genome assembly GCF_000247585.1 of Phytophthora nicotianae INRA-310. NCBI lineage: Eukaryota > Oomycota > Peronosporomycetes > Peronosporales > Peronosporaceae > Phytophthora > Phytophthora nicotianae. The sequence goes on from NW_008649034.1 coordinate 355,081, forward strand.
TTATAGCAAAACTTACTACTGTTTTCCACTCTTCTCAACTTGGTTACTCGAGCTAGTTATAAGCTCGGACGGACTCGCACACGTTGGCCAAAAAAAGCAGTGGGAAGTCGTGGTCGAATTGACTGAGATCCAGTGGGGGTAGATCCCCTGCATTGTTATGGAAACCATGGAGGTGGACCATTAAAGTCTCACCGTGAACTGGTCGTTGCGCCGTATCGTTGGGTCGATCGGTTCTTCTTGGACGACGCGGCTGGTGAGCGGAGCGGATGATCTGGTTCTGTTCTTCTTCAAGCCGTCGTAGTCTGTCGTCAAACTGCACCGGCGTCACCGAGATCGGATGCTCCTGACAACCTCGTCCAGGACTGCGAGCTGGAGAAACGTCAGCAAAACCGTCACATCCATAGCTTAAGCGAATCCGTACCACCAGCATCTCCAGCCAGCATCACGGCACGTCGGTCCTTGAGCTCAGCGATGCGGCGGCGCACAGAAGATAATTGTCGATACGGCCACTTGCGGATGTGGTTACGTCGACAGATTCGCTTGAGTGCTGCCTCGCAGATTCCAAGTCGTTCTGCCGCCTGAACACAACTCAACGTCCTTCACTGTCATTATCACAGCAACATGTACTAAGCTGTAGAGTAGACAACATGCAGCTTGGACGACGTCGTTGGCTCAACGATTCAGCCGTCCGAGCTCACCGTCTTGAGTGGCAAGTGGTAGACCGTCTGCAACTGCTCCACGTCGAAGTGAATCCGCTGTCGTCGTCGTCTAGAGCGTGTGGAGTCTTCAGCTTCTGACTCGCTTGGTGCTGTCTCTTCTTGCTCTGCGTAGTCGTTGGTAGCGTCACTGAGCGCTGCTTCGTCTTGGTCGCTATCACTGCTGCTGCCAGAGAGAGTTGACGCAGCTTGAAGCGGCCAGGGAGCGCGACGGAGAGACACAGAAGGAGAAGAAGCGCCAGGACGCGGAGGCAATGCGGAACTCATGCTAGAGCTGTCTGAAGAGTGAATGTCGTTGAAGTCGACGCGATCCGGAGCGTTTGGGGCAGGGCAGCTGGAGGTTGGTGGTGTCTCGGTCGGCCGATCTGTTATATTTGAAAGTTGACTACATCACAGACGTCAACAACTTCACTTTGCCTTGGCTTTCACTTCATTATTAAGCAAGTCCAAGTACCAAACAAGTACGTGGAAGTTAGTAGCATTATGACTCTACAGCATTACTATTTTTCAAGGACAATCTCATTACGTAATATGTAATACTTCGAAGTACTAACTTAATATGTGATTTCAACCTTTAATACGATTTTAATGGTATATCCATCGCAGAAGAGTGAGTGCGGGTGAGAAGGAGTTGTCAATCCGTTCCTGATGAACGGTGGGTTCGACGCTGAAGGAAAGCTAAGTGTTGCTATCGACTCGTTGGCACAGAGATCGTCACGTAGTATGACAGTTGTATTATCTGTGTCAATCATGTATACTTCATCTCATGTCAATTATCTACCACGGATAGGCTTCCTCCAAATTGTCCTGGAAAGTGTCGTCATTGAAAGGTACCGTGGCGCTTCCGAAGTCGTACAGGTTCAGTGCAGTGCGTGCAGCCGACGGCATGTCATTCCACATGACCAGGTCCTGGAAATCACCCGCCACCGTCGTAACATTCACATAATGACTGAAGGTCTTGGCTCTATACTGAATTTTGACGCTGTCTTCGTCCACCATGTCTTCAGTCGGAGGAATGATCGTGAAGTACACACCGTCATCGATTGATGATGACACAGCAGTCATTTTTGCCTTTGCAACGCCTCCTTTGCGGTTGATCCACACGATGACGTTTTCCCATGCATGACGGTGACCAAACGCTGCCTTGCGGTCTCTGGGGAAGTACCAGGCATACATGATGGCGTACGAGTCCTTGTAGGTTTTAGCGCGACCGTAAATCTGTGATCCAAGCGCAGACGAATCGCATTTCTTGAAGCTGTAGATGGAGAGACCAGAGTTGGTGTTACCGTCTTCATCAACGGCAGGGAACGGGTGGCAACCGCTGTCGACGTGGAGCTGAGGCTTGAACCGTAGAGCAAGTGAGAACTCGTTGGTGGTGCCCTCGGTTTCTGGTAGCGGGACGACACTGTTATAGGCCAGTTTTTCGGCTTGGGTGGAGGCGAGGAAGCTCGCCGCAACGACAACAAAGCGCAGCATCTTCAGCATTCTTCTTGTTTCAAGGAGGATTGGAGACTGAGCGGCTTAGACGTGAGCAAAGGTGTGCAGGGTTTGAACACATCCGGATCTCATTGCCCAGATGCTCGCGGAATACGGAGATGTTGGAGATAAAAGTGTGTTTTGTGCGTCTATGTGCGATTCTGGACTCTCTTTCTCTCGATATTAGATAACGATTTGTAGCTATCTTGGGCAGAATGACGCCGTACAGTAGTAGAGCGTGTACCTTTGCTTGTAATTCCAAACTACCGCGCTCTGTTGTTAACTGAAACCGTGTCGTTTACATGTACTCGTACAGGTAGGTAACTACGCTGGCAATGTACGGCCAGAACCCGGAATACACCGATTGAAAGTGTTGGAGTTCTCAGCTTTTCGATTTACAACATTTGTATTCGGTACGCGTATTATAAACATTGCTATTTTAATGAGAACTTTCTTGATTTCCTTGATATAAAGTAACAAGGAAATCAATAAAGTTCTCACCACATGGTGCAATTCCAACCAATGGATCCGCCAACATGACCAGTCAAATCCCTGGTCTTCTCCGTAAAATCGGTTTTCGAACCCAGCCGTGATTGGACCAGCGATTACTGTCGAGAGAAGACCCCGTTGATCATGGTGACTCCATCGTGAGCCAACGCCGCCGTGACGACTTTAGTGGAACACACGAGGGTGAATGTTCCTCGGTGAACAATACAGTTGTGCACCTCCAATTCGGCAGGGCGGACCATATCAATAGTGCCAGGGCATAAGTGCACAACGTAAAGCATAAAACAAACGCAAATATAGTTCACTGATATTTATTTTTTTGTTAATTCAGTAGAAAATTTACGTTTACGATGCCTGTGTGGCACCAACAATTTCTAATAGTCTTTGCAGATATGTTGTTCCAGCCTTCAGACAACCACTTCATGGCGGAGTAAACGTTGACCGGTGTGTAAGGAACACCCTTGTAGAACGAGCACGTTCTGAGTGAGAGAGCGCAGGATCTGACTTGTACTTCTCGCACAAAGACTGCTTTTGTGCTAGAG
>NW_008649034.1:358438-387372 GCF_000247585.1 Phytophthora nicotianae INRA-310
TTGAGGTTAATTGCTAGGGTGGTGATGGGCAAAGGTAATTGCGCATCCGATTCCCGTAATCATAAAATCTGGCAGGGTATCGACTGATACCGGTGCCGAATTGGAGGTGCACGACTGTACTCGAACATGACTGATAAAAGGATAAGGCTTTTTGGCGGGTCATATGCGGGTATGGTCAACGTTGGGTTCACAGGGCACTTCAGGGCTTTTGTATCGGCGACAAAAGCTGCGAGTCAGTAGAGTCTAACTGGGCGCGAACGCACAGTGAGTTCATTTGACAGCTCTCTGTATGGCTGCACTCACTACGTTTTTCTAGTAGAAAGGACCTCAGTTGACGTGGAACGTAGAGATTGTGCTGGCACACTCAAGATGTATTTATTTATTTACAGTATATCGCCAATACTGATATCGGGCCCATGAACCGACTCGGTGTACTTCACCTAGCACGTCTCTGTAGCCAGGACTCTTGTCTCACAACATTATACTAACAGCACTTTATATTAATTGGTATGGTTTTGACAGTTCACACTGGAGAAGCTGAACGACACTGCGAAGCCTTGTAGATAAACTTAACAGAATACTGTGCTTCAAAAGTAATTCGGAGCTTAGAAAGAGGCAATACTATATATATATATAAACATGTTACTGTATCTTGTACATGCCTTAAAGAGCAACCGGTGTCTCAGTCGGACCCCAAATAACCCTGTATATATAAAAGCATGACTCTGAATATGTAGTCTAGCCATCGCATCAGCCTTTTTCGGTGATCACGTTGAATACTTAGATCTGTCTTTATGTCGGGAGCATTAACATTAGAAAAACTACAGTGGCTTGCTGGCTCATTACAAACTGTTTCGAACTGCCAAAGAGTTATGGGGTGTTAAATAAGCCAATGTTGAGCCAAGATTAGATTATTCAATACATCGTGACTCGTTTAAAACCGTTTGGAAGATTCAGTGATTACTGCAGTGCCGCTTTCTAAAATCAAGGTTTACAAAGAAAATATGTGCATCAAGGTATTGTCTACTTCGGCAAGTTTTACTTTTTTATCACGATAAGATAAATATCTCAGCCTACGCGGGATCCTAGTTGAGCGTTCAAGAAATTTGTTGGCTTGGGCTTACAACGTTAGTTGGACTCTGTAAATCAAGCGTTGGGTAATTTTGTTTTTGAACGACTCGCCTCGTTGAGAACAAACACGATGCACCATTGCACACACTATCGTAGTTAAACAAAATGCTTCTAGGCCATTTCCGCTGTCCTCCCAGCCTAACGCAATCATCCTAGTCTATAAGCATTTTTTTAATTCAATTACCGACGACATTTTATGCTGGACACCGGAGTCCTGCCAAACGCTTCATTAGCTCAAACCAAAAGAGAACCGATTGCTTTAAGTCATTCAATATCATCACTTGATGACTCTATTTCGTGTCGGAGTCACTGAATGGTGGGCATGCCCGAAGAAATATCAATAATGGGGTGGCTAGCCCTATAAAATATATGCTTTTGTCTTGAGAAATCTCGATATGATCACCAACTGCACAAATTCATGCAAATACGCTCTTAAGCGGTGATAATACCTGGTTAACTTTTTTTGGGTCGTATTCGGACATGGCCTGGATTCTGGTCGGGCATGCATTCTGCGATAATTCCAGCATTATCGAGCGTTCTGTCGATAAAATAAGCCAACCCAACAGTCGAAAGAGCGATCAGACCCCTACTTTGAGCTTGACAATCATTCCAATGACGACACTGACTGCTGGGTGGGCGGTAAATCGAAAAATGACGGATCACAACGGGTGTCGCAGGTAGTCAACGACAAGGGACTAGTTACTCCTAACACTTCGTTGGCCCATGAATGCGTAAAACTGGTAAATGAAGCGAATTACGGGCTGTGACCGCATCGTTTGAATTTAGGCTTAAATAAACTATCCGACCTAAATCCAGGTCATGTCTGCATACGACCCAAGAAAAAATCTTCCATAAATCATTATGTCGCTATTACCGAACGCTCCTAGTTGTAGGCTGAATAATCGATCTTTTCACTCTGTACTTATCTGCGTTTGCATTGCAAGATCGTGATTCTATACAGCCCTCTTCCATGCCGATTCACAACTGGGATCCGCTACTTGTCGAACATATCTATCTACTAAACCTAAAAAGAAAAAAAAATGCTGTGAAGTAAAAAAAAAAAAAACTTGTTCGATTTTTTTTTTACTTCTAGTGTAGAAACTGATGTTCTCTGTTATTGGAACTAGCTGTCTACCACGGGTTTTCCGTGGTAAAGATGTTAACCAGAAACTCATCAGCTAGCGACTTAGAACGGATAGGCGCCCTCAAGGTTGTCTAGGAAGTTCTCCTCATTGAAGGGTACCGTGGCTTCTCCAAAGTCATTGAGATTCAGTGCAGTGCGTGCAGCCTTGGGCATGTCTTCCCACACGACCAAATCCTGGAATTCTCCGGCCTCCGTTGTGACGTTGACGTAGTGACTGAAAGCATCTTCTTCGTACTTAAACTTGACGCTGGTTTCGTCGTCAACCATGTCTTCAGTCGGATCTTCAATGGTGAAGTACTCACCATCGTCGACTTCTGCTGACACGGCTTCGATCGTAGCATCGTCGCCCCCAGTCCTGTCGAGCCATAGAATGGCGTGTTCCCATGCGTGGCGGTGGCCAAAAGCACCTCTGCGGTCTCGAGGAAAATACCAGGCGTACATGATAGCGTACGAGCCCTCGTAAACGGAAGCACGAGCATAAATTTGAGAGCCGAGAGAAGGGTTTTGGCAGCTTTTAAGACTGACCAGGGAGAGGCCGGCGTTGGTGTTGCCGTCAGCATCAACGGCAGGGTACGGGTGACAACCGGTGTCGACGAGGAGTTGGGGCTTAAACTGGAGTGCAAGCGAATACTCGTTCGTGGAATCCTCGGTTTCCGGAAGCGGAACTACGCCATCATAGGCCAGTTCTTTGGCTTGGCTGCAGGCGAGAATACCCGCCATAGCGACAGTAAGACGCAGCATCATCGTTCTTGGTCCCTGATGAATTGGAAAGTGAGAAACTCAGCGCTAGGCACAGGTTTTAACGGTGAGCACATCCAGATCTTACTCCCAGCTGCATCCCGTGAGAGAAGTGCGGTTATCTCCATGAGATCTGCAAGTGTATTTGCCTGGAGTTGAGTTGTGTAGAATTTTGGTGCCACCGCGCAATCTATTGAGCACTACAGTGGCGAAATCGTCGTGCTAACGGCTCACCGTTGTACACTAAGATACCGCAGTTACATGGACGGAAAGAGAGAAAGCTAGACATATTTTCCGCCGTCACAATAAGCAGAGGAACCACTACGGCGAATTCAAGCCGTGGGATACACAGCGCACGTATTTTTTGAGCAGTAACGTCGGTTTCGATTTCGGCAAGATTACCGTCGAAGGGAAACCTACTTGATCACGCTTTCATTTCCAGTTGTGCCCACAATGTGGGCCACACGGCATGTCATCACACTGGAAGTGATGACACATACGATTTACTAAAAGTATCGTGTTACGAGGGCTCTTGGTCGAGAGTATCGAGCTCCGACGCACAGGCGTTTTGAATGATTTGTTGCTTCTGGACCCCGGTAAAGTGGCCTTGTTACTAAGATTTTGGTGGCCTATTGTACCGTCGATACCGCAAAACTGGTCATGGTAGTGCCCAGGGTGGGACAAGAGCGCATCATCAATGGATTATTCCGATTAATTAGTGGATTCATCTTCAATTACCATGATAGTGATTTAAAATGTTGCTTCACCATCGAGTTAGTGAATGGGAGTCCAAAGTTGAATGCATTTATAAAGGGGCATGGATTGTAGATCAGTTCAAAACCTCAAAAAAAAAAGAAAGATAATTATCTACTTCGAAGTAGTAATATATATATTAGTTATAAAATCCAGTAAAATAGTAATAAATTAATATGTATGTTAATCTAATTATATGATAGTTCCTAAAGAATTAGCAACTTTGATGGAGCGCAGTCGTAGAACCTGTATCTGGAATGAACCTTTAAAATAACCTGATTTTGTTCTGCCGTTTAGAACTTGTTACGGCGACATCAAGGACGTAGCGTTGCGTCCTATATGCGAGGAGCCAATTCATTTATCTAATTTACTTATTTAACGTCCTTACGAACGCTATGTGGTGCGACTGGCTCTTTGGTTTTGGTGATGCAGGCCATTCAATTCGTCGTACATTTCGACGGGGGTCCAGAGTCTGGACCGATGTTTTTTTTTGGGTCTCCAGACCTATTCCGCACAGGAGTTTTCCCAATACAGGGACCACATCTGGCTAATATTCCCAAAGCAGGGACCAAGTCTCAATGCAGGGAGATGAAACCAATTATAATGTGGACCACTGACAAAACAACAACCTATCAGGGCAATAAGCGGATCCCAGTGGTGCAGAAAAAGATTTCAGAAGCGCTGATCACTTTCCCTCTGTCACAGAACACAGCTCGATCTTCCAATTCTATCCCAGCTTGACGACACTGCTAAAAAAAAAAACACAAAATATTCTTTTCATTTTCTACATTCATCATTGCGGTGGCGAGAGTCACATTTTGGTTGTTTCCATCCCTTCCTAATAGAAATAGCACCACACCATTGTAGTTAGAATGCTTTGAATGTCCACCATCAAATCCTAGTAACGGAAGTAATCCACTTTGAGCTTGGATATTCACTCCAATAGCAAGAAAGCACCGCAAAACCCGGTCATGTTGATCTACTTCAAGACAAACGTGTGTGCCCCCATTAACGTCCTGTAGATCGGCCAGCATCGACGGTATACCAGCAAAAGACTTGATCAAATCTCCTGCCAAAACCTTTGCTATCTTGTCTTTCACACGATAAAACGTTGAACGTCGTCGTTGTAAGTTGACGAGGTCGCCTGCTCGGACCAAGGCCACAACCGCTTTGCGCTTTAAAGACTTAGCACTCGTCACAGCCGCAATCAGAGCAGGTAAACATGCCATTTGCCGCCAGTTAGGTTCGGCAACAGAGGCACAGAAGTCATTGTGTCGAGTGTTGAGATTCGAAACCGACATGTACGCTCCATTGGCCTCCTTCTTCCGCGTACTTGTCACTTTTCAATCACACCCTTGCCCACTGCACATGTACGTCTTGCTTTTCCCACCTGAGTTTTTTTCTTGATGCACAACTTGTTTTCATTGTACATGTAGTCCTCGAGGTATTCCGTTGCACACTTAATGGATTGAAATCGTTGATGTTTTTCAAACAAAGAAGTCCCGCATTTTGTCTGTAAATCAAACACAGTTCTTGTGGATGGCATCATCGTGCACCGTTGCTTTAGGTGGTTAATGAGGACTGAGGGAGCGGTTAGGACCTGAAGCGTAGTTGGTTTTTAAAGTGGAGTTGCTAGTGGCGGGTGCTGTAGCTTGCTTTCTTCGTGATGTCGCTGTAGGCGTATCCGGTGTAGTAGCTCGTGACAGAGCTGATGTCGCTGAAGAAGACTGGCCTGTCGTCGAATAATGGAGCTGTAGTGGCTTGAAGCGTTGCAATTCTTGTTGGCGGTAGTGCTAGTAGATGATAGATGCTGACGGTCGAGTTGTGGTCGGTGGAGTATGAGTAGATGCTGGTTACCGGGTTGTAGTTGCTGAAGAAGCTTCAGTTACTAGATGCGGCGCTGTACTTGTTCAACTGAGGAGCTGTCGTCGACAGCGGAGCTGTAGTTGTTGTATGCGGTGCGATGTTGTTGAATAAGAAGAATTACTAGCGGTGGTGCTGCAGGCACTGGCAGGGGAACTCTTGCTGACCAAAGAGCTATGTTCCAAGGACGGGTTGTTGTCGCTCTTTAGGTTGTCTCATCGATTCTGGTCTGTCAGTGGTCCACATTATAATTGGTTTCATCTCCCTGCATTGAGACTTGGTCCCTGCTTTGGGAATATTAGCCAGATGTGGTCCCTGTATTGGGAAAAGCCCCTCCGCACAGCGCGCATAAAATGGATAATCTGACAGTATTAATACAAATTAACCTCCCTTAGCTAATACAAACCGTGGAACAACTTTTGATCAAGTTTAGCAAGTTGATCGTGTTAAAGCGGTTGGTGTGGTGCACATTCCTGGAATTTAGTGGGATTTGAACGAAATATTTCAAAGCTAGAAATTTATGGAAATATCTGATGATACTCCAGACTTTCCACGGCATCCTTGTTGTGACCCTTTTCAGAAACTGATTTCCGATAAAATCGGCTTAGAATGGGCGAACACGTGATTTCATGTCGATATATATCAAGATTCCTACTAGCAGTGAGTAAAATCTTTTATTTTGACAGCATTTGCCGGCACACACGTTGTATCAAGTTTCAGTTTGGACAGTATAACCAGGGGACTTTACAAAAAACAAGTCTACGAGGTCGGTGGAACCAAATCCTATCAAGTACGACAGGATATCACGATATGCAAGCTCATCGTAGACAGGTTGGTTCAGTAATTAAGCCCACAAATGTTCGAAAACCTTTATTGCATTAAAAATATCGCGTCTGAATTCTCATGTACTTAACCAGATGAATACATCTAGAACAGAGCCACGGAAAGAAGAATGTGGTTGCTCCAGTTAATGTTAGACACTCGAGAAAAGCGTTTTCGATAGTCAGTGTAGATAGTGGCTTTGAGTCCTACTTAGTACTGCTAGAACGGATATGCTTTTTCGATGTTGCTTTGAAACTTTGCGTCGTTCATTGGCGCCTGAGACCAGAAGAATTTTGTGCTTCCCAGCGCATCTTGTGCTGCATCAGTCATGTTGCTCCACATGGCCAAGTCTTGAAATTTGCCAGCTTTCGTGGTGGCTGACAGATAATGCTGAGTTTGAATGAGCCAAGTGTACTTGAGCTTGACGCTGGAGCCGTCCATGTGTTTTGCTCTTGGAGGCTTGTATGTTTTGTAGCCAAGCAAGTGCTGCGCCGTCACCGCGAGCAGCTCAGCGCTGGTGTCCAGGCTGTCCAGCCACACAATGGCGTGCTCCCAGTCATGACGATGGCCGACCCACATCGGCGAAACCATGTAATCTCTCGGGAAGTACCAGGCGTACATGATGGCCACTACACCTTCGTATTCGGTTACCCGGCCGTACACTTGCGAGCCCAAGGGCGATCCCTTGCACGAAGTTAGAACTTCGGTAATTCCGAGGCCAGCATTGGTGTTACCGTCAGCGTCAACAGCAGGGTACGGGTGACATCCGTTGCTGATATGTAACTGCGGCTTGAACTTCAGTGCGACCTTGCTCTCGGTCGTTGTGGGTAGAACCTCGGGGAATGGAGCCACTTCGTCGTATTCAAGCTTCACGGCTGGAACGGAGGCTAAGCAGCTTAGGGCAACCGCGCAAAAAGCTAAGAACTTCATTCTTATTTGACTGCGAAACTTGGGATCAAATGGGAAGTGAGCAGGAACGATAAATCGACGGCCCCCAGCGTAAGACCTTCGTACTAACAGTAAGTGGATTTGATTGTGGCCAATTGGAGGTAGTAAATAAGCTTCCTCCCCGGCGTTCATTTCTGTAGAAGACAAGATCCTTCAATGGAGAAGGTGAATGATGAGCTTCCATCCAGTGCAGGATTACAAAGGAAATCCAGAATGAAGCCCATACTTGTATCAGATAGACACCATAGGCCAAAACGTTGCATTGCATCAATTTTTTTTTTCCCATCTGGTTTGTTTACCCCAACGCTATGGTACATCGAATAATGCAATCGCTTCAAGTCTTACAGAACTCTCCCTCGATAACCGTAGCTCGGGCTTTGATTACCTGCCATATCTGCTGAAAATGATTTTACAGAATATAAATGTTTTTGGATTCAGTTGCTAGTATTCCTCTGAAATAATATATATAATGTCCCACCTACGCAGAGAATATAGACACAATATGGGAGGACGGATGTCATGGGGCTGCAAATTTCGGAAATTGGAGGAGTTAGGAGGTATTCTATCACGCTGCCTAAACCCAAATCTGACCTTCCTGCGCATCAACCCTATAGAGCTGAGCGGATTTTGGTCCTGCTTAAACCTGGGTTTAAGCCTGTGTGTTGCGCACCGGATCTTAAACCACCAGCATGGATTCATGTAGCCGAGCGAGTTGGCTTTTACCTCCTCCTGTTGGTTTTCGTACAAGTTAGATAAACGAAAACCGCGAATGTAAGTAATCATGATTGCAACCTCTCCAACACTTTTACCAAAGATGTTTGTGTCTGACCAGACATAGGAGTTAACTTGAGACAGAATTCAACATGGTTGCTGATCCAGACTGGTATCATAAAAGAGCCAATTTGCCGCTGTTGGCAAGCATTGGTACGTAGCTTCCAGCGAGCGTTGAGCGGGTGCTGTAGTATGATTAAGGGCACTAGTGGAGAGGCTACTCGATCCTCCAAACCGAGCAACATTATGATCAAGGGGAAGGAAACAGCGTTGTTGTGTTTTCGGACGGGCCCTGAGTTGAGTCTCTGTACAGAAATAGCCGTTATTAGGCCATTAACAAGGGCATTTATTCCCTTATTAAGGACAACAGATGGCTCCCAGTCTGGAGCAGCAACACGTGCCTTAACATATTCCATTGTCGAGTCACAGGCACCTTCAGTGCGACGGACACGATAGGCAGCATGGCATAGGAAGTACGGACGAGCAGCTTTTCTTTAAATAGCAAATGCTTCAAACAGCATTTTCCTGTTCTCTTGTTTGTGAGTGGTAGTGCGAGGATATACCCCACAAGGTGGTGGCAAAGCGCAGACAAGTTTTCTGTGACAACCTCTTAGCCCAAGCTGTCGTACCATATATGCCGCATAATCATAGTTTATACGCATTATGATTATGTTGGCGGCTTCGACACTGTGAGCTTAGAAGGTTTGCCTGGTTAGATAGAATCTATAAGCTCCTTGCCACACAGTAGTAATTTGAAGTACTCGCAAGCACGCTCGGAAAATTATCTCAATCTACACTTCTTGTGCCCTTATTTACCTAGCTGAATCTCATCGATATTAATCTACTCCGTCCCGAATGTGGTGGTGTACACCTCTTGTGCCTTATTTACCAAGCTGAATCTCATAGTTATTAATCTACTCCGTCCCGAATGTGGTTTCTGAAATGGATTTTAGAGAACGTTGGCCTGCCCACATCTTATTCTTCAAACATTGCTTCAATTTTATATTTTTTGCCTTTGTAATTGAATTTCATAGTGAGAGATACTTCGAAAAAGCACTGTGGACTTATCACAGAATAATCATATCCTCCACTTTTGCAAATGTCCACTTGGAAGTTCAATTCGTCGCGTTTACTTACCGAGCTATCTGCTCGATATCGTTATAAACCACAAGCGGTTGAACTCGGCTGTACAAGCTTACGACAGTTTGCAGTTCGGCTCGTCACCGTCCTCATTTTCAGCCTCAGAAGCGTTCTCCATTTCTACTATATCATCTTCTTGAAATGTTTCCGGGTTGATGCTGCTAGTCGGTTCCGCAGCCACATTGGGGTGGGTGTCACTTAAAGCCTGGGTCCTGCGCTTAATCAGTGCCCCATACACGCGCCCAACAAACAGGGTTCTCTCGGTTGTTCCTACTTGAGAATTCATCCTTGCAGTCCTTCGTCCACAATATCCTGAATGGGAACCAACACAGGTCTGCTTGTTGGGGCATTCGCTTCCTTTAGGACAATCAGCAACGCGGAATTGCGGGTTAAACCAGCAAACCTCAGCAAAAGAATGCGACTTAACGCAGTTAGCGTTACCGCAAGCATCGAAGTCCTCGCAAAGAAGCTTTTTATCCTTGAGAAACCCTTTAGGAATAGACCCCTTGTCGTGGTCAAAGACGCACCGCGACTGACATTGAGTGTCAGAAGAAATCGGGCATTTGAGTATCATTGCAAGGGGATTAGATTCCAGGGCTTCCAAGCGAGAGTGAGACTCGGTACATGTTTCAACACCAACGTGATTCTCACACTTAGTGCACAATCGTGCCTTGGAGACCACCTTCATGTGTTCTAGTACTTGTTCGTACTTGACCCGATCAACATCGGAGCATTTGTTTAATGCTTCGTCGTAACGGAGCATATAGCTGTGACCTTGTTGCTTTAAACGCAGAAAGGACTCATCAGTACCTCCAACGTCCGTTAGAGATACCTGCTGGGTGACTTCACTTAACTCGCAACTTGGTACACCTTCAACGTCTTCACGGCTCTGTAAACATGTTGTCTTGGAGGCCAGTACTGAAAATGTTCGCGAGATAAAGAGTGCTGATTCAGTTTTTCCAACCGTGTTGTTCATGATCGGGTCTCTTTTTTCGTGATACTCGCTGTGATACAGCGAACATTTTTCCTTTCGCTTGCACGAATCTCCTTGAGGGCATTTGTTCACTCGAAATATGGGGAAAAACCAGCAGATTTCTGCGATCGAGTGCGACTTCGTACAAGTTTCATCCTCACAGTTCTCCATTAACTCGCAGAGCAAATTTTTCGTCTTGAGAAAGTCTTTAGGAACGGGTTTATCTCCGTGGTGGAATATACAAAGGCCCTTTTCGTGAATGAAATCGTCGCGACAATCCACTGGAGTGGGGCATGTCAGCACTATCGCCAAAGGATTAAAAGATAACGCCTCAATGACACTGTGTGACGAGGCGCACAGATTCGTGCTGTCGTCTTGCTTGTAGTGTTCTCCATTCATACACATTCGCGCTGTCGGCACCATCTGCATTTGACTTAGCACACGAGTGTATTTCTCTTGGTCCAAGCTCGAAATCTGCATCTGACTCACACGCTTCTTGTGATATTTGATCAAATCAGAGGGTCTAGTCGCCAATTGGTTTCGTTGCGCACATGCAGTCGGGGATTTATTTGCTTTCGCCTTCGACGGTGATGGTAACGGTACCTTTCTCAATGCCTCAAAGGTGCGCTCGGGAAATAGAATTCGTTCTGCAACCCCAATGTATTCCTTGGTTCCTGGAATTCTCTTTTTCTTGTGGAATTCTTTATGGAACGCACTACAATTGCGTTTCCATTGGCAATCGTTTCCTTGAACGCATTCGTCGGTCCTGAAGTTCGGGTTAAACCAACAAACTTCTGCCAAAGAATGCGATCGGAGACACTCAGGATTCTTACAACCAGCAAGACTCCAGCACAAAATCTTTTTACACCATCGGAAGGTCCCAGCGCCTTTAAAGTCGCCGTGATTGAATAGACAGCATTTGTTCTTGTGCGCAGAGTCATGCCACAAAGTTTTAGGAACCGGACACTTGAGCGTCGCAATAAGCGGATTAAAAGCCAGTGCCTCGAGCGTACTGTGCGACTCCCCGCAATCAGCATTACTGCACGAAATTCCGTTTACACAAACTCGAGCTTTAGGTACCTTTTCCATGTGCATCAGAGTGTCCTCATATTTTGCCCGTGAACTGTCGATCAAGTACTCTCTGTAGTAAGTAGCTAAGTTAATCGGCTGCTTTGCTGCCACAGGAGAGTATTCTCCACCGCGCGATTCAACTTCTTCAGGCAAATTCGTAATGTCTGAACCTTGGGATAACTGTTCACTGGAAGTGACAAATATTCCGCTTTCTTCTCCAATTTTAATCTCCACTGGTAGCTCGTCATTTGCATGGGGCGGGGCTGATGGTTCTTTCCTCGGGCTAGTGCTCGGGCTAGTTGCATCGGCGACTGTTTCTCGCTTTTTTGGGCTTTTCTTTCCACTAGCTTCCAACGTGCGCGCTAGCTGGACAGCTTGGCAAGCTTGAAAAACTACTGGCAGCGTCTCAGCCATAGCACCCACTGCCCCGCAAAGCTCGATTTGTTGACAAAAACTCAGTTTTCCACGGTTGTGCGAGGCGTAATTCCCAGTATTTAAGAACACAAACAGCGCAGCCTTGAGGCGCTTAGTCGTCTCCTTGAAGTCCTCACCTTTGCCAGATGAATACGATTCTTCATCATACACAATATCCGAATACATCATCCGGATTTGCTCCAGAAATGGCTGCATACATTCCACCACGAGGCGTCCTAGAAAAAGCTTCTTGTCTCCATTCTTTCCTCCCGGTGAGGCCCCTGGGATCGCGTGTACGCCCAATGCTCGGACATTTAGCGCCTCCATATACAGAGGCAGCAGTTTGTTCAGCGTCGTACGGGCGTCGTTGCCTTCTCCAGTTTTGATGTCTACTTGGAGCTCTGCAACTAACGTTTTAGCTCTTGTGCAGGCCTCCTCCTCTCCCACCCACTCGATCAGGCCTCGATGCACTTCAGGACGTGCAAAGAGCTCGTCGATCATGGCGTTGAGGCCTGACTTCGGGGGAGAAGAAGGTGTTTTAGTCACGGTTGAGAGCTGTGCACAGACTTCGTCCTGGAGTTTGTGGAGTATTCGGAGCTGGTCGGATTGGGCCACGACAAACTTGGTGATTGCATTGTCGAACTGCATGCGAAGGACGGCGTCCGGGCCAGCGGCAGGAGCATCCGAGGCTTGCATCGTCAACTGCTGTCTTCGTTAGGGCGACGTCGATGTAAAAAAAGACTGTAGCAGATGATTGGCCCAATTTCTTTTTAATCTCTTAGAGATCATATCTGACCTCAAACAGTTAATTCACTATCGATTTCCATTGCTGTACAGTAATGTAATCCGTTTCGCGGGGGTAGACCCTATAGGATTTGCGAACACATCAGGTTTGAGCACATTTACTATTATGCCTTTCACTTGTTTTGGCGGGGAACGATCTGTGAACTTAGCAGGTATCGCACCGTCGCTGGCTTTTGTGGTTATGCTAATACGAAACTTGTACAAACGGAAGATTACAAAACTAAGTGTACGCTTAACCCTTTCGCGAACAAGGGGGCAAAATGCCCCTGTTCACCTGAACACGGTACTGCGTCCCAGTGTAAATATTATAGTATCAAATTGCAATATTTGATCGTCGGTTTATGAAAAGGGGCAAAATGCCCCTTCCCGCTTGCCCACGGTACCACCAGTTTTATTTAAGATTTATTCTAGGACGTATTTTGTCCAATCATAATGGCTAATTCAAAATAAACAAGTTCTCTGGATATTTATATCCAGAGTTTTAGGGGGGATCGGAAAGCCTCGACGATCCTGTCAAATAACATTTTATGTATATATCTGTAATTATTTGAAACCTAAGAGCGAATATTTATATACTAAAATGACTCAGAAACTAATAAACTGTTTTCTTGTATGCCCACAAGGGTGAATGTTGACCCTGTCGGCCTAGAACAACATTCAACCAACCTTGTACGAATGTAATCCAGTCACATTCAAGCTACCTTATGGCTTCAACTTAGGGATCGAAGCAACTAGAACTACGGAGCAGTTAGTAAATACAATCACACAAACGTCATGCGTCCAGCTTCAGATATACATGCATCTTGATGCAGCATGTACTCAATACGAAATTAACACTGCGATACGTTTGAAATTGATTTAGAGACGGCAACCATCAAATTCTCAACTAAGAAAAGTAAAAAAAGTCCAATTGTCGCTGGCGAAGTGGGGGCCATCCTTATTCGCGCTTCAGTTTCTTCCTATTGACAAATATTATATTATTAAATATTGAGTATCCAAATATCCAAAGCTTCCCGGGCGCAGCACGGCATTAGTAAATATATAAGAATAAATATTCAAAGTATAGATTTAAAGTTTCAGCAGAAAACAATGACGACATGCACGTATCCAGAGGAGATACAGGTGGGGTACCGCGAAGAGGGACCTCAAGTTGCTCCAGCGAGCTGAGCTTCACACGAGTAGATACCTGTACTGATCCAATCATCTCTTCCATGTCGAGGCGCCTTTGAAAACGGAACAAGCCGAGATGACTCAGTTCAGCGACGCTCGCAATGCAACCCGTGTAAATGATTTAAATAATGTAAACACACGAAATATATTGCGTAAAGTAAGTACTGTATAAATTGATTACAAGTACAACATGATCAAACACTACTTGCAGGTACGCTGCCGAGGTATGCTGACCATCCTGCTAAGCTTGATAGTCTACGATATGGCGACAAGCCAGTATCAGCCACAAATCGTATCACACACCCTATTCCGCCGGAAAGATGGTGCCTCGAAGCAAGCGCGGTCTTGCTAGCGCACTGAGTGGCTCAACAAAACGAACAAGAAGGCAGATAGCACCCCCTCGCAGTCAAGACAAGGCCGAGGCCAAGATCGATAACTCCACGTTTTTCAAGGCTGTATGGAGAGAGCTTCGCGCCGACGGGTGGTATCACAACCAGCCACCACGAAGAGCGAGTGATTCTTTTTATTGTTATATTCGTCCAGGGGCTAGCTTAAAAGACCAGAAAGGTGTCGACTTTTTTTGTTGGTGAACAAGCGTTGTTGACGTTCTATTTGCGAGAGATCGCTGCTCGGGTAGATGAAGGTCAGTTTGCTCATAAATTGCCTTGGAGTTTTTCTAACATTTCAGTTTTGTTCGCCGCTGAAAACAATTATTTAGAGAAAGTGTTGCCAAATGCAGCCTCAGTACCTCAACACGAAACGGACATGATTATCAACGAGCCAGGTGCACAAGGCACTGGTGCTCGCAGTGCCTCCCAAAGTGAGGACGTCAGTATCTGCTCCGAGGGCGAGATAAGCGACGACTCAGATTGGGCAAGCAGCAACGCGTTTCAACAAGAACACACCACCCTGAATTTACCCAACAGCAACGATCCTGTAACGACTGCTGGCACGACGGATCAAAACCAATTTACACCGTACCGTAGTGACGAGGTCAACAATGATGTCGTACAAGGTAAAACTAGCATTTAGTATTTATGCCAGCAAACCAAATATTTGTAGTAACGTGTTTGTTTGACCATGCAACGCCTAGGTGTTTCAGTAATCCAATACCATCGGCTCCCGACACTCGGTGGAATTGTTACGCCAGTTCATCAATCCGAGACGCATCCAGTTGAGGTGACACGGCGACGTGCCGTTGAACACTCCAATCATGGCGATGCTGCCGCTACTGAAGCAACAAATACCTCACAAAACAATAGTATCGCCGATACGGCAGGAGGTAACGTTTAGCATTAGATCTATTGCGAGAGTGTGCTTCATGTATCTGACATTGTGTTTTATATATTATGTTGATAGCGGAGGCACATGAGACGATGCTGTCATTGTATCCAGCCACTCGTGATGCTTCTGGACCTGCTCCATTTGTACCGTCGTTCTACGTCAACACGCTTGTGGCTTTTGCACCATCACGTGAAAGCTGAATGAAAGCGAAGGTCTACAAGAAAGTTGGAACAGCGTACATTGTGGGACGTATTTGCACTACCGTCAAGCCGAAGAATACAAAAGGAAACAAGAACAAGAATCGGAAGACGACATCAAGCGAAAAAACACCACTGCTTTTCCAAGTGCAATGGATTGATTCGCAGTTTCAGTCTGAGCCCGAGGTCATCTCGCTTAGCTTGGTGCAAAAGGGTCACGCCAACTACAATCTTCTCATGGCAACGTCGAACACCTCATATTGGCAATCGCTGTGTGAAGCTGGTGATAACGCACTATATATCGATGATAGTATTGACGAACTGCGGGAAGCTCCGATTTCCTACTGCCCCCAGCAGTTGCTTCCCACGAGTTTGGCAAAGGTCGAAGCTATCAAGAGCATGAGGTTCGATCCAACCGCCTCCATGACCCAACCAGATTCTCTATTTCAGCGAGATGACGGCTCGACTAGCACCAAGCTTCGTCCTGAGTTCAGATACATTTTCGAGCATTTAGCATCTGCCAGCTTCTTTGCCTATCTACCTCTGTACTTTTGGCAACAAGTATTACATGAAACCAATGCGTACGCGCAGGTGCACCAGTTATCTATCGGCGAGCCGTTTGTGCTGCAGGAGATCATGACCTTTTTGGGCATCTTGTTTTACATGGAGATCACAGTGAAAGGAGAGTACGCGAATTATTGGGGTCGACAAGCAGAAGAGGGCATGTTTGGAGTCCCGAGCCTGGATCTGGAAAACATCATACCTCTGAAAAGATTCAAGCTACTGCGCCAAGCTTTTTCCTTTCGCAGTGATATTAGTATGGAGGTTATTCAACGTGATCCCGCTGCTCGAATCCGGACCTTTCTGAATGTGTTGAAGGTGACAGGAGGCAAATACGTTGACCTCGGCCGTGATCTGGCACTGGATGAAGCAAGTGTTGCTTGTCGATCGCGCTTTGGTCGGCATCTTATCGTCTACAATCCTCGAAAGCCTGGTGGCAAATACCATTTCAAGTTGTATATGCTGTGCTGTGCTACAAGCTGGATTGCAGTCAATTACCGGCTTCACTGGGAAAGTGTGCTGGAGGATCGCTTGAGAGGTTTGACAGATTCAACCGAGGCTCAAGCCCTTGGAAACGAGCTTTCGGATGGCGCTCAGATTTGTCAGATTGTGCTGGAAGTTGTCCGTCCGATATACGCTTCCAACCGAGTGGTCAACACTGATAATTTCTACACCTCAGTCCAGCTACTGCAAGCACTGAAGCTGAAGGGTTTGTTCGGCCGAGGCACGGTTCGGGGAGCAAGCAAGCACTTCCCCAAGCATGTCATGCTAGAAAAGAACATGAGCATCAGATGTGAGTACCGCCAAGGCGTCTCGGTTGTTCATCCAATGGTAGCGGCGTTTTGGTGTGACGGAAGTATCGTCAGTATTGTATCTAACCCTGATGCGTCAGAAGCAACAACCGTTCGTAGACTGGTATCGAGCGAACACCAAGAATTTGAGGCGCCGACGGCTGTCAAGAACTACAACACACATATGCAGGGAGTCGATCGGTTGGATCAACTTCGAGCTCGGTTTTCAATTGCAGACAGCCATTCGTTTCAGAAGTGGCATAAGAAATTAGCGATGTCACTCGTCGATGTCGCTCGCTGCAATGCTTACTTGACTCGCAAAATGGTTGACACCCCGGCAAGTACTCGCGACCCCCATCGCAGCTTTATGATGGAGCTGACAACCGAGCTTATCTCAGCTAAATGGGCTGCCGCGCCAAGTGAGGGCCGAATCCTGTATTCAAGCCCCAATGCTGTCCAACCTGAGCTGCTGTCGCCGGCACCAATTAGCCCGGCGTATGTAGTGAGTTCGTACTTCGAGAGTCCCAAGAATGTGTGTACAGCGGTCGCATCGGAAGCGGCGGCAGTGCATTGTTTGTCGGTGGGAAAATCGGTATCCAACGGAAGTGACCGACTACTGTGTTATCCACGGTGTTTGTATATGCAAAGGATATTTTGACGCGGAGCCCGAGCCATACATGTGCCCTCAAGCGACGTGGACCTGTTGGGTGAAATTCCACAAGTTCTACCTCCAAAAGCAGTTGTTCTCTACAAAAGGGCGGTTGCGGAAGACGTCTCAGCTTTACCAGGTCAAGGTTGGTTTACAACAACAACCACAAGCAGTTCGCGAACGAGGCCGATCCGTCGTGAGGCAAGTGGTGCTCTAAACATGAGGTACGACAGCTTTATGATTGTAGTAAGCCATGCGGTTAAGGGTATGACTGCTCAATGCTTTTATCTGTGGTGACCAGCCGTGTTAGATGGATTCAAATCTGGATGCAATTGCCGAGTGGTGCGGAGCTTGTCTTGACCTCAACGTCGAAGAGAACAAGCCCGATGCCGCTGTCGTTGGGCAAATCACTCGGGGCGGTTCTGCAAGGCGCGGATTGCATTTCTCCCGAGCCACTATATTGAAACTCCAGTCCGAATTCCAGGAAGAACATTAGCGACGCCGACTCGCTCATTCGCCGCGAATACAAGCAGAGAGCGACAATCGTCGACGTTGAATAATGAATAATGAAGTACTAGCTTTTACACGACAAGCAGAAGCAACCACGAAGTTCAATGAGCAGCACAGCAACGTATCACTTTACTTACCAATAAAGTCCCTGCTGCATCTTTGAACCCAAGCCCGTGAAAGCGCTCGACGACAGCAATCACGGAAGTGACTTCTGAAACAGCTTCTGGCCACAGTATCGATCCAGTCTCCTCGCCTCGATCTTGTTTCTTTCGCGGATCAATCCTCCCTACAACTCCATGTCAACATGGATTTATGCTGGCAGTGACTGCCCTCGCTGGTATATCATACGCATCAATGTTCCTTGCTTGGATCCGTTCACTTGAGTGAATGGGAATTCTGCATAGTTAAATCAAGTCATTTACACGTCTCAGACCCGTGTAAATGACTTGATCAAACTATGAATGATTTTCATTTGACTTTTCTAAAGGTGAACGCGAATAATTGCGCCATCTGAATATGTGCAATTATCTTCGATAAACTACACAATCCAGCCAGTTACTTCGTGACTATCGCCACTATGCTTCCACCGTTCACGGACCAAGCTGACAAGCTGCTCGTTCAGCTGGCATACGAGTATGTCAGCAAGAAACGACGTGTTGCGTGGTCTGAAGTCGCACGGAAGCTTCGCAAGCGCCGCATCAAGATGACGCCCAAGGAACTGGAGACTCGGCTTCGAACGCTTCAGCGCGCTCATGGTGTTGACTTGGCAAAGTTCCCTCCCTGCTTCTTTGGAGAATCCAAGCCGCGTTCGGTAGGCAAGGTTGCAAGTACTCGCGTGCTGAATTTCCAGGCAGCGTCACGTCTTCTTCTATTGATCTTCGGGTCGGTTACTAATGCTGAAGTTCGACAGAAGGCCGGGGCAATGCACGAGAATGCTGGGGAACCTCTCCCGCAAGCTGTGAATCAGGTGCTCGATGTTATCGGCACTGTTGAAGCCGAAGACATACTCCTTGACATTGGCTGTGGAATTGGTAACATTGTTGCCCAGTTCGCACTCCAGACTCGCGCACAACTTTGGGTGGGAATTGAAATCCGTTCCGATCTGTGCATTCTTCGTTACAAGTCGATCAACAGACATTCAAGCATGGAGTCATTGCAGAAGAATGTGTTAATCAGAAACGGTGACACTAAAAGCTGTGGTATATCTACGCGCCCACCGTTCTGCCTTGCGACGATCGTGTATTTTAACAGCTTTTTGTTCGTGGACAATGTAAAGCTCTCTGTGTTGAACGAGCTGTGCTTCCATCCTCGAGCTCGTTTTGTTATCGCGACTGAAGCATTTTGCCCCAGACATCGACCTACCTGTAGAAGTAACTTTTGCGCTCGGTGACAACTGCAACAAGTGATACGTGGATCGGCAAGCTGGACTAATAACCAGATAAACATATACATCTATAAGCGCATAGATAAATGACAATATGGCTGGTTGCGTTTGTTATCTATCCATCACACTCATGGACCCGTACAGCAAAAGC
Organism: Phytophthora nicotianae INRA-310; assembly: GCF_000247585.1. Lineage (NCBI taxonomy): Eukaryota > Oomycota > Peronosporomycetes > Peronosporales > Peronosporaceae > Phytophthora > Phytophthora nicotianae. The sequence goes on from NW_008649034.1 coordinate 377,708, forward strand.
TAATTGATGGAAATGACCCCACGTGAGGAGAGTTCATACCGAGCGTAGGACCTGCACGAACACGAGCAACAGCAGCAACATTAGCACGGCGCCGGGCGAGACCATCGTGTGCACGAACGGCTTACCGGGACTCACGGCGACCGAGCACACACTCTAGACGTCACGTCGCACCTACACAAGCTTGGCGCTCGATCGCGAATCTTGTTTTGCGCGCGGTTTTTAGTTGGTCAGTCGGCCGATGAATAAATAATAAAATATTGTGTAATAAAGCTTTTAAATATTATCCAGAAGAATATGATTAATGTCTAATGCTTTTGATTGGTAGAAAACCCGAAAGGGGGCAAAATGCTCCCGTTCACTGACCATTTTAATGTTACATTCTTGAAATGTCGTCAAGGGGGGCACTTTGCCCCCCTTGACCGCGAAATGGTTAATTGGAGTTAGTTCGTAAATGTACCCTCGGTAATACTTTCGTTTAGCGTGCTCGCTCAACTTCGACTGGCGTCGAGACATCTAACTAAACGAATCCCATTGGTTAAAAACTCCAACCTTTAAGCAGGTTTGTTAGCATTTTTGCTAAATTTCAGAGCATCCTCGGGCGAAGCACGACGTAGTTGTGCGGATGTTACGCTCACGGATTGGGCTGTCCATCCCTCCTTTTTTCCCGGTATTTCCAATATAAAACGTAATTGCTGAGTGATACAGTTTTTTGTTATTGTTGTAGCGATAACCTTTAAACTTCGCGAGAAAATAACGAGTTGTTCAAACAATAAAAAGATGTCCATCTCGCGCAAAACTCTGGATATCAAAAACCAAGAGAACTGTTGATATTTACTTATGGGCGGAACTTACCCGACAATTATCTTGTTTTACCGGAAAGGGTTACATTTGAGGGGTACGAACAAGTTATTACAATGCATTCTGTGATTATACAAGCGATCGTTCACGGGCAATTCGGTCTGCATAAGGCCTTCACCAGCGCGGTATGTCTGGCAAGACAAGGCCCACATCATCGATGAAGTGTTTCATAGCGCTGCTATTGCTGTTTATTTTGTGCTCGCGCATTATTGAAGTCACATTTGTAAGTGCACCACCCTTGAAGAGGTGCTCACTTCGCATTCACATTAGCGAGCTTTAACTCTACATCATACTTGTTTGTTTGCTTGATTGGTTGATTCTTTAAAGGTATGAATCTATTCTAAGTATTATGCAAGCAAGGGTGTTTGGCTCGATGCCACCTTATCAGAAAGCCAATATCGAGGGTAGTATATAGAATACGACTATCATCATTAGAACACCGAACTACAATATATCTTCACTAACCACTAACCGCCGACGAAGCTGGAAGTTTCTTTTAATAATAAGATGCGGTGTATTGTGTTACTAGTGCCTCCACTTGAACTCTACTACGAAGTCTCATCCGACATGTACCTCCCAGCTGTGTCTTCTTCCTTCCTCCGGGACTTCATCTCCGACGAAGCTAGAAGTTATGCCTGTGACGGCAGCATACTCGGCACTGTCACCAGTTTGATGCCGCTAATGTAGAGATCTATCCTTTTTGAAGCTATTGATCGCTGTAGTCAAGCACACCTTAGATTACTTTGATGCTCTTCTGCACCATCAGACGTGCGCACGCTAGCTTAAGGCATTTTTTATTGATAGGAATGCAGTCTTAGCGCTGGACATCTGATCGTCATATACTTCGAAGTATAACGTGGGGTGACCTACACTGGCTGATACAGACTCTGTAATTGAAGATTGAAATACAGAGTGGATGCTTCCGCGTTTACGTGTGCTTGTAGTAAGTTGTGTTAGAGGATGATCCAAAGCTACTAATTCTGAAGGCGATTTAGGTAGCCTAAGAAAGATAACATGTTTGCTAGCCTCCCTTCTCCACCTTCTCCATAGACAATTCCAAGATCAGATTTTAAGTAAAGTCAACTCTGTGAGTCTAATAACGATTCATCGCTTGACTAACTCAAGTTTGATCACCGGAAGACTGTCCGGTATTTTCCGATGATCGGCGCATCTAACTTACAAGTTTGAATGTCAATTGTTGAACATCTCGGCAAATTCCGGCATAATCTGCGACCCTTGAAATCCGGTAAATTCCAGGTAATTGTAATTGTTCAAAACTTGAAAAAATTAAATATTTGCGGTGTTTACGGAGAGACGCCATCGTGATGACGCATTCTACGGCTGCTTGTTCCTTGCGTTCGGCCTGTTACCCCGTATATGCACCGTGCCACCTCATCAAAGGAAAGTATGATACCATCGTTGGTGAATAACTCGAGTAACTCACCCAGAGTGAGGCGGATACTATGCGACACCAAAGTGACGAACAATGGAAGTGATGAACGACACCCAGGCCTTCAAAACACTCACTTTCAACGAAGCTGTGTCCTCACGATAGTCAATAATTAACTCGGTGACAACCTCGATTTCTTTGTCAATGCGGCAAACAACTCGTCACAAAATCCAGTTTCTAGTAAGGAGAAGAGGCGACAGCCGGAGATAAATAAGCGCAAGAAGATTCCTCCCTGAGCTGATATCTACGGTGACTCCTCTAACGTTCGCAACCAGTGCAACGAGGGAGACTGACTTCCTGCGCCATCAACACATATAAATCTGAATTAGGCGATTGAGACCGCAATTATTGGACAGATGACTTCGGGATCAAGGCCCAGCATATGGAGGAGAAGGCGGTTCCTCGCTGTCTAATGAGAAAAACAGCAGCAGAGCGAACAACATCTATCACTTTGTTATTATCACAAATAAATATTTGCTGCTGCGACTCCGCAGCTGGTCGGCGAGAGCAGCTCCCTATTCCGGAGAGCTGCCTACAAAACGAACAATTCTAAAGCGGCGTCTTTATTTGGTTACACACTACCAAGCAAATTGTAGAAGTCTAGCTCCACGTTGGTCTACCAACAGCAGTTACCAAAGTAAAGGGCAACCAACGAAAACCAAACTACGTTAGTCTCCTCCATGAGCACACTTTGCCTGGCGTCGTGTTGAAAAACAATTGCCGTTGGAATTACTCAAACGGCCAAGCATCCTCGAGTCCCTTCTCGAAACGGTCGTCTTTCAAAGGCATGTTCCTCCTCTTCTTCTTGAAGAACCCAGTATCGAATTCGGCGTTGGCCAGTGCATAGCGCGCTTTATCAGTAAGCTGCTCCCACATAATTAGGTCCTGGCTTTCACCTGAGATCGTCGTGAATCGCAGCATGGGTCTAGGGCGTCCGCGTCCCTTGCAAGATTCGAGTTGCACGCTTGAACCATCAACATACTGCCTTTCAACTGGCACATATTTCTTACGGCGGAGACCAGAATTCAATGTCACACCCAGAATCGACGAATTGGTGGGTGAGGGATCATCGATCCAGACAACTGCAGTTTCCCAAAAGTGGCGACGTGGACTTCTGTAGGCCCAGCCTTTCGGGAGATACCAAGCATACATGATGGCCCACTTGCCCTTGTACCAACTCGATCGAGAGTACACTTGAGAGCCGAGATCCGAGCCGCCACATTCCCCATCAATTGGTCCAGTTCCTTTAAGCCCAGCGCTGACCGAACCATCAGCCTGAACGGCAGGATACGGGTGGCAACCGTATGAGACATAGACTTTCGGCTTGTATTTGACGGCGGCCTTTTCGGAATCGGTAGTAGGCTTGAGCTCATCAAACGGTTGGACTTGGTCATGGTTGATGTAGCTAACTTTGGCATGCACAGCGACTAGAGCCGCGATCATGGCAATTACGAGAGCTCGCCGATTCATTCTGCACAAAAGAATGAGTGGGCCAAGATGTGCGTGCAAAATGGAAGATTGACAAGTGATCGAAGTACCAGGCCATGGTTGCAACTAAAGTAGCCTAACCTTTAGCTCATTTATGGAATTGAAGGGCAATGCTTGCATGGAGGATTTGATAGGGTGATCAGTTTTCGTTATCACCTAGGTCCCTCCAAATCAGAATTTTGTTTAAACTTGCGAATCATTGGTTGTACTTTGTATCTAGCTCAAACGATATATTTATAACCTCATATATGAATATTATATTTAATTAAAATAAATGTTTACTTTGAATAATGAAAAAAAATATGTTTTCTCTGAAAAAATGCCATACCCTTACCGATATTCTTCTGTAGGGAAGTTCTTCCGATCTTGTGGCGTCGAACACCGTGTACCGTTCGGTTATGTACTAGAGAATGTGGCTCGTAGAGAATAGAATAAAGCTCGATTGCCACGACAATTAGTCGAACCTATAAACTTAAAACGTGAACCACGATGCACTTGGTAACCAAATTACCAAGTGCTTTAGGCTAATCAAGTTGGTTAGACGAACAGGATTGTGTTCATGGCCCCGCACTCATTAAACCTGTCACATTGATAGTGAGGTGACCATTGTCCACCTACGACTCGACAGCTTTCGTGTTTTCTAGCGGAGGATCATCTTTGATGGCGTGGAATGTTTTGTAGTACAATCCCACGTCATCAATGATTATCGAGTCCGCATATTCGGATGTAATTGCATAGTAGCCACAATTAATTTTCAACTAGTCGCTTGTAAAAAGCAAACACTCAAAAAGAAACTTGCAAAAAGGTAGATAGTTTAAACTCGACAAGCCACTCCCCACATGGCCCAAACCACAGGAAGAGTTTTTGCCTGGGTTTAGACTCGCACTTCTGAATGTTTTGGCTAGTTCTGCCTTACTGCCTGGAAAAATTATCTCCTAGCACGATCATAGTACAGAATGGCCTGGACGTACTTGATCTGGACTCGAGTGGTTGGACCACCTTAACTGGGTCACGTACGTTGGAGCAGTATCTCAACTATATATTGGTAGTTAAAATATATGAGTAAACGGCTGCTCTTAGATTTTGATTCACAGTCAATCTGGTTCACCAGTTTACCGTCATCCCGTAAGTGTTAATTAGTAGGCGTAGATGAGACTCTATTTAATAATTACCAGACATATATTTTCTTGACATCCGGGAATGGCAATTGCAAAATATAGCAATCATTTCATCCGCAATCTAGTTTCTAACATTCCAGAAGCCGGGGCGGCATTACCGATTGTGACCATCGGGAGATGAACTGAGCCCATTGAAAGAAAAGGCTTTGAGCATGATGATCATCCTTGCAACTTGTCCAGTGGTCGTAGCTGAAGCTTACAGTTCCATCATCAACCTCTGTCAGTGATAGGAATGTGCCTCCTTCACTTACCCATTCGACATCGTCTTGCGGATCTTCAGCTAAACGAGTGCGCTCGTTGGCCTTGCTGCTAGCAATAATCATGACATAGAGAACTTTGCGCTTCCCATTCGGCAAGGTACGAGTCAAACGACGTAGAAAGTAAAGGTAGCGAAGATGTACCGGGCCCGGGATGTTGCACACTAGCACGTACGCATCTTTCTCGAATTCCTGAAGGACTTGGATACTCACTTGGTCGCGCTGGTTGCGATTCCAATTTGGAGGTGTAGCGAGCAGTGGAAGCGCGGTCATTTTTGTCCTCACTAACGTCATGTTCATTTCGTCTAGCGAACAGGCGAAACGAATGGTAAATCTCGCATGACTGACGATCGATTTGTCTTCCCTTCGAGTTGGTGAAGCGCAATGCAAATTCCAGCCGAATAGCGTTCCAACTTGTTTAATATACGGCGGGTTTTCTCCGAAAATATCCACCGTTCGCTCGATAACATCGTCAAAGTGGTCTTGTGTAAAGGGATGGAAGTAAAAGGAAGGTTCGCCACGATGAAAATGCACACGCCAACCTGTCTCCGATGAGTAGGGGTGTGATACCCACTGTGACTTCTCGCTCGCTCCGTACACGTTTTCATTGCTGGAATCGTGGAACTCGGGGTGGAAGCCGTTTAGGTTTTCCTGAGTGAGTGAATGCAGACGTTTATGTTGCTGGAGTTTCATCCGATGTTGGGCGTATTCGGCACGAAGAATGTCGCTTTCGAGAATCAGCCGACGCAGGGTCTGACTCAGTTCGCTTTCGCTGGACTCACGGTGCAAGTGTGCGAGTTGCTGTTTGTACTGCAACTCGAGATGTGCTCGCTCATTCAGCATGGACTGAAGCTCGCCCCTCCTGTGGTTTCGCAGCCGTGCCATGCCTTCTCGGCGCTTCTCTCGCTTCCAGTCCAGCTTGACCTGCTTGGACCATTCTTGCATTATCGAGTCGGCCCAGGCGTGGATCTCCGGGACTGATGCTTCTGTTACCATGACTTGACGCTGATGTGATCACTACAAAACTGAACTGAGCTGCTGTGAGTGGTTCGTCGAGACCGAAGATAAGACATACAGCTGTGATACCATCAGTGACTGATCCCATCTGTTGCCTACAATCCAATGACGAAACCGTGCAGTCGGCATGCACATCTGCCACACCTACGCGAGGAATATCCATAATCCAGTACAAGCTCAAAATATATTTATTGAAAGAATACCTCTACGGAAAATGTCGTGCAAATCAGGTGGTTTGTATGGAATTCTTGAACGAAGAATTCCTTAAGTGCGAAAATGTCAGGAATACTAACCGTAAGATAAAACCTCAAAATGCAATCATTGCATCTTGCACGACGCGTTTCAAAGCGCTTTATCCTGTAAATAGAAACGACAGTTAACATTTTCTCATAGCGTTGTCTATGACTTAAGATCTCTCGCTAATGTCTTCCAGGACAAATGCTCTAACCATCGCTCTCTTCCCTTGATAGAGGGGATTGAGAAACGAAGACAGTGTTTTATCTGCGTGTACATCAGACCAGCGGCGCTGGTGGAATCATAACCTCGCCGAATACCTTCTTGCGAAAACAGAGCTTCGACAACTTGCATCCGGCGTTGAAGCGCGGTCAGTCGGACCTCCTTAACGCGGGTACCCATATCGTGTTTCCCCACCAATCGTAATGGCGGATTCCCTGCACACCAGTGCTGCCATATCACCTGAATCGTTCCTGCTGGGAACGCAAATCCCTCAGCAATCCTGAGAAAGCAATCTCCACATAGCTGAAGGTCTATCTGGGACGTGGCGCTGAATTAGCGCCAATGTTGTGGTGAGGCGTCTGTCTCGCGCCTTGATCGCCAAGTGCCAAGTTCGACCGAGCAGTGACATAGCCTCTATGGTTATCACAGAGTCATGCACACGCTTTTTCAGAATTATTTCGAACGTTCCAGCAAGTCCCTCTCTCATATCATCAATTCCAGCCTTGTAGTGCGATACGGTAACCATAATTCCTACCTGGGGAGGAATTCCCGATGGACTGATAGGATCATTAACTCTGAAAATACGACACACAACTCGATGTCGGGCCACTCAAACAGTGGCTGGTTTTGTATTGCATATAGAGAGGTAGAACAACACGTGAGTTAATGGTAGCTGTTCATTTAGGAAGTCTTTGAGATAAAGTGTAGAAGCCAGCCCAAATTGGCAAACCATTCGCAGCGATGAGGGTACACTCGGAAATACAGTCGTCATGACAACACAAAGCCGCTGCTGTAATCTAATCGCTTATCTTTATCACCGCTTAGAAGAGCAAGGAATGGTGGCAAAATTGCAAATTCTGGTGAATCAAATGGGATCCCAGTAGCATACCGCCCAACTACCATATCGCCGGCAGCTTCGGATCTTACATACTGGTCCTGAACGCCTGGCAGCGCCCAACCAGCTCTAAGACAAATCGAGGTAGCTGAGGGGCCAGATGTAGAGCAGCTACTAACGTACGTCGCGGCACCTTTTCTCGCAGAATGCGTTCCAAAGTTTTTTGTAACCATCCCATTTGCGGCCTATATATCTTCGACTACCTGTCTGCCTAATACACGTTTTAGCAACTTGATTAAGCGACTATATTGGTTTCCACCGGGATACAGCTTGCCATTACTAGCAAATCCAAGAACCGCAAAATGCATTCCAAAACTTAGCACAGGACAAATCTCGGACATTATAATTTATGGAGTATATTTGTCGAGGGTCTCGGGGACGACTACTATCTTGATCGTTTTCCATGTGTGCAAATGTTATAGCCACAGAGTCTTCACTCCACGAAAGATGAACATGCCTAATCGATTCTGTGCTTTTTGCTCGACACATCAAATTTCAACAAATCAACACAAATGAGTGACCGAATATATCCACCTTTTTGCTGGACTGGGTCAGTGCTTTTGCAACAACTCAGTACATCGAGAACGAAAAGGGCTTCTTGCCCTCGCGAGGGCGTTCATTACTGTCTTGGGCCACTTTTGCTACCGTATGGTAAAGTTCTTTAAAGAATCTCCTCAGTTGAATGTCAACGTCCGAAGGTCGAGGAAGCTCTGTCATAGAGCACAAATACACCAACGCATAGCGAACATTGCCAGGAGTTGATTTCCCCGAGACACCTCGTTGCTCCATCGAAGAAAGGTAGCGCATGCAGTCCTTAGTCATTAGCACACTAAGGTCGATTGGACTTGTAAGAGGCACTCGGTCAAACCACTGAGTAATTGTGCCGTTGTTAATCTGTTCAAGCTCAAGAAATGATTGCGTGAAGAGCACCACGCGATGACTGTCATCTGTATGACCATATAGCCAATCCGCAAAGCAAGCCAGCGCGCGAATGTGCACGTACTTTGTAGCACGAGCTGTAGTATTCTCCAAACCTTCCCCGACTCGAGCATCTAAAGCTTCCATTGCGACTGCTTGTCAATACAATTGTTATAACTTCTTTGGAAATAATTTCTAAATTAGGCTTCGTTCATTCTGCACGACGAATTCCATTTATCTATACTTCTATTTGGATTTTAAAATTGAATTATTAGTTTGGGGTATTTTTATTGGTTTCCAAATTCGTTAAAATTCTATTGTTGGTGAACAAGCTAATAAGACACTATTTTAATATGATCGTCTTCATTCTTACGACTACGAGCATGTCTTCGGTAAGTACTAGCACGAATTGTAGCTTTTTAGGTTGGGTCTTTAACTTTCAGTGTGAAACCGTAACGAGGTGGGTCTTGTATGCATGACTATTTGCATAGAAAACTGGTTCCAATGTATGTAATTTACTGAAATATTTATTTTAGTAAAATTGGGCTTATATTAATCGAACATTTTAATTTCACACCCCTGAGTACTAGAATACTGAATTTTGCGAAAGTGCGCTTGACTAACGAGTACTGTCCACAGTACACGTTAAGTTCGTAATGCGATCTTAATTGATATCACCACGTTTAACGGGGCAGGTACTGTTCAGAGTTGTAGTGTATTTTGATCATGATACGTTTATGAGGCTATAAATCAAGCAAACCCAACCTGCAATCGATAGCCTAGAGTTCTGTTTGTCTCGTACACCTTCTCCCATTCGCAACACTTCCGTGTGCTTCGAAAATACTGTAGTCTGAGCGCTTCATGTGCAGGGTAAGCACATGCGGAGGTCCTTCACCTGGCTTCTCTAGCTTGTAGGACGAAATGGAGAGGATGATCTCCAATTCGGATCGATTTAAATAGGGTTCCTCCCGCCGCCGAGTCACTGGTGGTTTGAATGTTGTATTCAATCCTCGCAGAGTAGGGGGGGGGGGGTCAGGTGCAGTTACTGCATCACTGATATCATTTCAGGCGTATTTAAACTAATACTTTAGTTTAAATTTTTCGCATAATACAACAGCCGTACTTAGGTGATGAAGCGATGACACAAG
>NW_008649034.1:389087-391160 GCF_000247585.1 Phytophthora nicotianae INRA-310
TCTTGCTGTCGTCGGCAGATGCACAACAAAAGTGACCTCCTCAAAATCCGTACGACTTGGTGATTACGACAGTGGGCAGCGCTCGTCAAAGGTGTTGTCGCGGTTGTGGTCGCAAAACATGGTCGTCTCATCCATGTTGTGAATGATCTTCTAACGGGTGGCGCGATCCTCGACCAACGTCCGCATGTGGTCACGACTGAAACTGCTCTCGATGATCTTCGTCTCTTCCTACTTTTCGTTTTTAATCACGAGGTTGTGAGGTAAAAGGAAGCCATCCAGCCACCCGGTGGACGCAGCAAAGTCCTCAATACGGACCACTAGCGCCAGCGTGATCACCCCGTGCCGGGTTAGATTACGTGTTACGCAGCGGCACAGGCCACGGTCATCGTTAACCTACGATAGCAACACAAAAAAATCAAGCTCACCGGATAGCAAGTTGCGACCACCATAAATGGTACGATACCCGTGGAAATTGAGCGATATTAAGCTATAATCGTTCAACAGGAATATTTCTTTTCATCTCAACAGCAGTTGTCGCGGACGCCGGGCAGATGCCAATCCTATAGATTTGACCGGGAAAGGTACAGAAGAGATGGTGTAACGTCTACTCGCAAGTTTTGAAGACAGCAGTGTATTTGGAGATGCCTAGGAGCGTGGATTGGAAGATATCGAGGAACTTGCAATTCATAACTTTATTGGTAATGTAGCACTTTAAATCGACCGCGAGCATACAATTGATGATGCTGTGGTCCGTGAATTGGGAGTGGTGTAATTTGAGCACCATTCGAATAACTTGCCAAACGGGTCACGGTCAGTCTCAAATACTGAGAATTCTGAAAAGATTGGTTTTGACGACTATGGAAAAGACATGGACCCATGTGAGTGCTCCCCCTACTACAATCGAGAGCAATGCAGCAGTGCAGATGCTGATATATTTTACATTGTACAAAAGTAAACGGATAACTGGTCGGGTGTAATTGAACAGTCACCTCACGTAACTAATGATTTTAGTGGCCTAAACAACGCTGCTTGGGGTGTACATATCGACGAGACAGCCGAATTGCTCAGGTTTTGAGTGGTATCCTATTTTTGTCCGCACGATCCGCTTTACCTATCTTTGGGCTGATCGAAACTCCATTTTCCCTTTCCCAGTCAACTTAATCTGTTGGCTTTTTCAATCGAGTACATAAGTTATCATGATCTGGTATTGACGGCAGGCATTACCCATCTCTGTTCAGGAACTTGCCGGAGAGTGTGCACGTGTCTTGGACTAAGAATATTCTGCTCTGTTGTCTGTTATCTTCCGGGAGCCCCGTTTCGCATCTCGGCGATACCTTCCGTCGAGCTCGGTGACCGTAGGACCCAGTGTCTCTCCCGGAAAATGATATTCAGACGAATCAACGCAAAATATGAGTTTCCGACACCAGACCGCTCTCGTGTCAAAGCATCAAGCAGTATCTCTTCTCGAGACTGGCAACCGCCTAAAAGGCGCGCCTACGCCCAAACAAGGTTTGCTGTTTATCCTCCACAAAGCATTATGCAAGACACTCCCAGAACATGGTTAAAGCCTAAGCGCATTAAAGCCTGCTTCGTCACAAGCTCAATCTACCAGCCTCCCAGACTCCTTCTTTACGATCTATACAAAACTGTGTCAAGTATTATTCGTGCGAAAACCTCGGAAACAACGATGTGGGTAATGACATCGCAGCATATGTGCGCGAGTTCATCCACACCGGATACGACATTTATTCGAAACTGTTTACCTTTACGACGACATTGGACGGAGATGGGTGTCTTATGGGAGCGACGAAACAAACGTGGACCCTTTTTTTGTTAACAAATCATCCAAGCACCTACTGAAGCAAATGGGTCGTCCTCCAGAATTGCTCGTTTTGTACATGGATGTGACTATTAAGCCTACCCGAGTTTAAAACCCAGGTTTTTGTGTGATTTTTTAATCATGTTGGTTGGCTTGCAGAGTCTCAATATCCGTGGTTTCTCGACGGCTGATAGATATTTATATTGTAGCACTTGGATCTCTTCATCGTATCTACGCCTCCATCACTCTGAAGC
>NW_008649034.1:393410-411026 GCF_000247585.1 Phytophthora nicotianae INRA-310
CACTCGCTTCGACATCAACTTGGCTCCGCATGCATGTCATGTCAGTAATAACTAAAGCCGCCAGGCCCATCCAAATTAAACTTCTTTTCATCGCTAAGAATCACGACTCTCCAAAACTTTCTCTAATTTGCATATTTCTCTGTGAGCCTCTTCTTCTTGTGGTGAGGCACAAGAGCCGGAGTGGGTTGCACTCGGAGTACGTAATGTAGCGGCTGCTGCGTAGCATACGAAGGACGGTGGAATCGACTCTTCACATGCGAACGTCTGCGGCATGTGCCCGCTCAATGATGTCGTATTACCGTATTGCACGGAAAGCTGCTGCGGTGTAGTTGAACAAATACATGCCGCCAGATGTGGATTCCTTACAGAAAACCAAAACAAAATCGGTACACTGTAGAGTATTGATATAGTATTTCACAGGGTTAAAAACAAAATATGAAAGTTACCAAGTGAATTCAGGTCAGCGAATCCAGCCAAATTGCCTATTTCATTCGGATGGATGCGTGCAATGCCACAACTTCCGGGTTCTACGACTAGCCAGCCTCCTCACTACCTATTCTATAAGATCAATACAGCTGCAAATGTGTTTTGTTTTGGCTTAGAGGCGAGCTTTATTCATCGGACATCCATATCCGGCTGGTAACGGTTGGGGGCTGAACACTTTCATTTCCGGTGGCCGTGTGTGTTTCGCGGAATTGCTCGGTACTTTTCAGGCTTTTACGTCATTAAAACATAAACTAGATACTGTTCCGCAGTTTATGGCGATTTAACACGTTCTCCGATCTTGGTGACTGCCAGGCATCCCGAAAAATAATAATGCAGGAAAATATAACACTATTTTCAGATATAGTACTTTATTTTAGGCACCTCTAGATTTTTTTCTGGAATTTATGTGGTCAAGACTCAACATTCGGAAATTTATTTCTGCTCCTCCTGGTCCAACCGTTCAATGTCTCGCTCTGCCAACGGATCGAGGCCACATCTCTTTCTTAATTTCAAACCAACTCCCTTCCAAGCACGCTCACCGCCACCCACAGCGCCATGGACGACAACCTCCTCGCTACCCCCGCCCCAAGGCCGACTTTCTCGCCCAGGCAGATTGCTGCCTTCTACTTCAAGCCCTGCCTGGACGAGGGGGGAGAGGCAACGGGATATTACGCCTGCAAGACCTGCGCTAAGCGCCGCAAGCACGCGCTCAAGTCGGGCTACAGTAACTTGGTGTCGCACGTGCGTCCAGCGCATCCCAACGACGAGAGCGACATGCGCGACGCCAGTGTTGCTGCGACGGGGACCCTGTTGCCATGGGTCACTCAGAAAGACTCGAACCGCTACGCGTGGTTGCGCTGGGTTGTCACTGGCAATTTGCCTCTGTCATTCTGCGAATCCAAGGAAACGCGACAGTAAGTAGTTTTGTGTCTATATTATAGTGGTTGAAAGCGCTCTAACGCCGTCTGTTCTCTAGGTACACGAAGCTAAATCCCATGTCTGTGGAGACACTGACGGCCACTATGGAGGCTGTGACCAAGGCCGTGGAGAAGAAGCTCGGGGCCTCTATGCCCGAGCATTTTGGTCTCATCCTCGACGGCTGGACGCACAAGACGGAGCACTACATGGCGGTCTACGGCTGCTTCGAGACGGCCTCCGGTCCTCAGTACCCACTGCTGTCGCTAGCGCCTGTCATGGATCAGCCTGACGACCATCTGAGTGCTGACGGCCATCTGACGGCAATCAAGCGATTTCTCCCTTTTTTTGGTAAGTCGATATCCGGTTGTCTCTTCCTCGTAGGCGACAACTGCACCGTAAACAAGCGGCTGGCGAACCTACTTGGCTTACCGTTAATCGGCTGCGCTAGCCACAGGCTCAACTTGGCGGTGCGGGACTACCTGGAGCCCCACGACATTATTCTTGAAAAAGTGCAGCAGCTTATGCGTAAGTTGCGCACTCTCAAGCAAGCGGCCAAGTTGCGGTAAGTACAGTGATCTGTAGTTTGGGGTTTGTATGTCACTAAAACCTATACTATTTTGGGTTTTGTCCGAAATTAGTGCCAAGACACCATTGGTTGCTGTCCTCAGACAGGACACGCGGTGGTCGTCGACATTTGCAATGCTCAAGCGCTATTGCAAGCTGCGCGAGTGCATTTCGGCCGACGACGAGGAGCTCGCGGACCTCCTTCCGTCGCGTGGGGACCATCGCAAGCTGGACGCGCTGCTGGCGAGCCTCCAGGACGTCGCGTCAGTGTCCAAGCACCTGCAGAGTGACGGGTTGACGCTACTGGACGCACGTGTCCTTTTCGACGAGCTCATTAAGAGCCATCCGTCATTCACGAAGTATCTCGGTAAGAAGCATTACTTATTGTGTATTTCTAACTTATTTATTTAACCCAGTTTATTTGCTATTTGTATAGCCGCTGATGCAGATATTGTCCACTCCACCGTGTTCGAGCAAGCGGTCGTCAAGGTGCTGGACGACCAGGCGAGCCTGCTGACCGATGGCGAAGTCTCTGCGCTGGACCCCTTCAAGCGCACGCAGGCCGCTGGGGGAGGAACAGAGCGCGCGCCGGCGGACAAGGAAGGCTTTGCTGTGCGTACTCTTAAGCGGCGCAAGACAGCTGACGCGCCGGCCACCTACGTGCTTCTGGAGGCGATTCCGCCAACGTCCAACATCGTCGAGAGGCTCTTCAGCGTGGCGCGCGCTGTACTGCGCCATGAGCGTCACCGCATCTCTCCCATGATGCTGGAGATGATCCTGTTCCTGAAGATCAACAGCTCTAGATGGAATGTAGCGACGGTGGAGCAGTGCCTGTAAGTAGGCATTGCGGTAATTCGATTGCAGTAATTTACTGGATCGTCACTTAGTCTTGTCTTATTTGTTTTCTTACTTGCTCAACCACACTAAAATATTTATCGTGCTCCTCGGCCATCAATAGATCTCTATCGTATTTTCGGCATGCCTGGTGACCGCACCTTCGAACTGCATGCTGATAATGGCATCGGGGCAGTGGCAGGATCATCAAAGACTGGCGGGTGACACCATCGTCGTTTGCTCCCAGCGCATCAATTGAACTGACTTTCTATTGTGGAATAAGAATTTGGGTGAAACTTTTCTTAGAAATTAGTCATTAATTGCATTGATTTAAATTCTAAATCTGTATTTCAAAATTTGTGATTACCAGATTCAATTGCTAAAATGTCGGAGCGGAAGCGCCGTCGCGTGGACCAAGATGCTCGCCGTCTCGAGCTGTGTGCGGATGACTTGCGCGAATTAGGCTCCGCCATTGGGTCCTGTCTGTTCCGCGCGCCATCGACACACGTATCAGTACCATTGCAGGCTCCCAGTTCGTCTTCTAAGCCTCGCAAGACCGTCTCAAAGTCGCCATCCAGCCCGTCCCGGTCACTCTACTCGCTGGTCTCTAGCGCAGCCTACGCGACGAAAACGAACGTCTCCGGGCAACAGGACACGTGGCAAGCGACTCTTTCTCGATTCGCTCTCGAGATCGCCGAGAAAAACGGGTCTAAAGAGGCGATCGAGCGCTGCGACCGGCTCAAGCGGCGATTTGAGGCCCTGTCCGACACCGTTCGCTTGTGTCAGGAGAAGGTGAGAGCAACGGGAAGCGAATTGACACTACAGAACCGAGTGGAGAGTCAACTGGCTCAGGAGGAGACCGCGTGGGAGCAGCAGATGCAGACGAGAGAGCAGCGCGTGGCCGAACGGGAGGTGGAACTGCAAGCTCTGAAGGAAGAGAACGAGGCAGACGCGGCCGCACAGGAGGAAAACGGGAACTCAGAGGAGGAGGAGCAGGACGAAGAAGAAGAACAAGTGGAGATAACTGAGCTACAAGAAGCTGTAGCTCTCCGTGCAGAGGAGAAGAGAGACATCGAGGCAGCTATTGACTCGTTACAAAGGAAAAAGACGCGACGGCAAGCCGTGATCGCTGAGGAGAAGAAGAAGAAAGAAGCGGAGAGTGTGGACGTGGAGGCAGACGCCGCTGCAGCAGCTAGAGAACAGGTGTTAAGAGAGTTGAGAGAGGAGAAAGATGCGCTGCAAAGAGAGATCATAGCAGCCGAAGAGACAGAAGAGAACTTGGACGAGAACGTTCGGGACTTGCCGGCGCTGAAGGAGGAACTGGCAGAGGCCAAGAAGGAGAGAGCAGAAGTGCAAGCTCAAGTGGATTCACTGCGGCTGGAGCTGGCCAGACGCAAACGGAAGATGAGACACATGGTCGACGTGCAGCTCTTGACTGCGAGAGACACCAACCCACCGACTTTACGGGAAGAAGCAGTGCTGCTGCATTTGCTGTACGAACACGAAGGTGAGATGGGAGTGAACGAGTTAAAGCAGGAAGCCAGTACAGTACTCAAAGACCACGGCAAACCCAACGGCAACGGCGTGGTCATTCGCGCGCTGTACTCGCTGGTAGCCAACGGCGTGGTGCAGATTGATCGCTCGTACGGCAACGGACTGGTAACGTCGCTGCTGGTCTAGACACGATAACCAAGACGCAATATGTACACGTCCATTCCAGCAACTTACTAGGTATCAACTCTCACCTGTGCTGCTTAATTTTCTGTTCACACGTCCAGGTGCACTTTTTCCAGCGCTTCTGGCTCGGGCAAAGTTTCATCCGGAAAGGCCTTGCGGATGAGCTCAACTGACGCGAGAACTTGACCATGCAACGTCTCTCCGTCGTCTCCATTGAACACCACAGACAGCCACTTGGGCTTCGGCTGTTGCGGACGTTCGTTCTGCTTGAGTTCTTGAGACGTACACACCGTCACGCTGTTATTACTACCAGCATCCGACAGCTTGATAGCTGCTGTGCCGATGTACTCAGACGGACTCTCGTTCCTCACATGGATCAACACGTGCGGCGCGTACTGCAGATCCGGTAGATTCACGTCCATACAGAACGTCTGCGCCCAAATCGGACACGTAGAAGGCTCCTGTTCCTTAGCAGTCTCCGTCTTGTGGCAGCCGTCCCAGCATTGAACTGTAGCGCTCGCGACGATCGTCTTGGTGCTGTCATGCAGCGACACCAAGTTCCTGGCTTCATGGAGACGCACACGCACCTGGTACGGCTTGTGGCGGTTCACGCACTCGATCATCGTCTTCTGGTCCCACGACTGCGCCGTGGCTGTCTCGATGGCGCCAAAACCGAGACGTACCATCACTTTACCGGTAAATTCCTCGCGTGGCTTGGCCTTATTCACCGCACGATCTCCAACCAAAGGGATCCACTCCGTCTCGCGTTCAAACTGCGAGATCAGCAGTTCTTTCGCACTGAAACGTTTGTAGCAAATGGCTACACGGTTGTCGTCATCTTTTTCGCACAAGTACAAGAACACGTCCGGTACTTGGTTGATATCCACGGGGAAGAGCATCTTGTCGCTCTCCTCCGTCTCGTTCCACTTGATACTTCCATTCACAGCGCTCTTCCTCGTGGACGCGATCTGACGGAGGCCACAGGACAGCACGAGCGACAATTTCGGCTTCCCAGTCGCCACAGCAGACGGCAATCCGATCGCCTGCACAAAGTGAGCTCGCATACGATACACGCAGCTCTCCGGGAAGCTCTCGATCGGCAGTTTAGGAGCCAAACGTTTCTGGTGTTTCGCTTCGTACGTGTCCGACGACTTGGCTCGGATACGCAGCGTCAACAGCACACGGCCACGATACGCAGACGCCAGATTCCCATTCTCATTCATGAATTCTGCAGCTCGACTGTTGTTACTCACACCTTTAACGGGTGCACCGTACAAATTCACCCAGAAGGGCTGGTTTTCGTGAATTTTCGCCACAGCTTCGACGTTTTTAAGTTCAAATTTCCCGACAACTTCATCGCCGCCCACAGGATCCCAGTCCATGACGTTAAAGATCACATCATGAGGTTCCTTAGTATCCGGCAGATACAGCATCAAACTCTCGCGGAAATTCGCGTTCAACTGGTCCCGACGTCCATGTTTCGTACGCACGCGTGTGCGTACAAATTCCTCTGGTTCGGAGGCCAGAGCTGCAGCCACATAAACGTCAATGCCTCCTTTGCTGTGTTTACGGTTCTCTCCCTTGTCAAACAACAACGAATCCATCGGTGGGAGCCCCTCCACTCGATGAATCGTGGCCACTGCGAAGTTCAGTCTCGAAGTTCCTGGTGCTGGAGGCGGCAGTGAAGCTGCATCGACCTCGTCGTCACTCTCAACGTCCAAAACTTCGTCGTCCTCGTCGTTTAATTCGTCATCCGAATTGTACGGACCGTCAGGTGCACTCACGCGCATTGACTGCTTGAGTGACTGTAAAATGGACTTTTCCTTTTTCTTTTTGGAACTTTTCGTTATACTTTCGGCGTTTTCGTCAAAAACCCACAAAAGTCGCAGCTTTAAAGTGCCGCGATCTTTGTCATGATGCAGCTTTTTATCCAGCAGAGTGACGGTCACTGTCTTCTCCTCATTAGGTACCACCACATCGGCCAGAACCAATTGGGCGCGACCCAAAAAGTCGTTAATAGTGCGGTCTTCGTCCTCTGCCAGCAACTCCAACGTTGTATGGGCGTCACTCAGTAAGAAGGCGAAGCGTTCGTCCCAATGAGGCTTCAACGTTTTGGCTACAGTTTCAGTTTGGTGACGTTGCCCCACAACTGACAACTTAACGAGAGGATCGCTGCTGTTATTGCGGTCCATGGGCAGTAAATCTTTGCCCGAGTCGATGGTAACGTACAGTAAGTTGGGGCTCTCCGAGACCACGGACTTGGCCTTGAGTCTAGCTGCAGGTTTACTGAATGTCAAGTGGAGTTCTCCCTTGGCGTCCGTCGTCATTAGATCCGGCACCTTCACGATACGGTACCAGTCGTCCATGGGCTCCGAGTCGCACGTAATCACGTCCAGCGGGACATCCACGACGCCCAACACGTCGTCCCGCTTAAGTCCGTCGAAGTCGAACACCATGAAGCGCAAAGTCGTCGCTAACCGCAGGTCGAAGCTACGAGAGCCGAGAGTGAAGGTCTCGTGCCATTCAGGGCTTAGTGTACGCTTGGCCACGCGCGTCTTGAAGGTGCCTGCGGCCGCCAGTGGCTGCCCCTTGGCGTCCAGCACTGTTAGCTGCACGAACGGGTCACTGGAGCCGTTCAGATCCCCCACGAGAAGGTCGCGCGCGCCCTCGACGCCTACAACGAGCTGCGTCAGTGCAGTCGACATCTTGTTGTCAAATGATCGCTCTGCGTGGGTACAGTTTTATGATTCTACATTCACGCGACATTCGGACGACCGTTAGAAGCGCGGCTTTGCAACTTCTACATATGACAAAAGTTTGTGCTTTGGAAACCATACGCTTTCAGATGGTTGTAAAAGGCGGGTAAAAGTTACTACTGCAGCGCGATCTCTTCGAGGCGAAGCCGGTGATTTATTGTATGTGCCGTGGCTATTGTGACTCTCGCGTTAATCTCCGCTTCCGCTAGAAGCTTGCAGCCAAATAACCATGTTGATTGGCTTAGAATTACGAATTTACCTTCAGCACCGGTCTAACAGTACCATACGTCTCAATCTTCTTCATGGCTGTACCCGATCGGTGATTCGTCCTTCTGGGGTGTTTCTTGCTCGCTCGAAGTCGTTTGAGCAGCCTTGGAATTGATGAAGTTCTGTGTTACCAAGTCGATGGCTATTCATAATTCAGGCACATCGATAGGTAGTCGTGCGCCTTTTACGGAGATTTGTGGATCTTATTAGCATTTTAATGCTTTTTAAAAATGCCCAAGTTTAAGATATTTTTATGGCAGTGATACCACCCACTTGTCGTTGTCTGGATAGGGAGATACGATAATTTTCTGGACATCAAATTTAAAAAATCTGAGGCCTTATTTTACGAACATTCTCTTGTATTCGTAATGATATGGCAGTCTAAACTCTAGAATTACTTATCAACAACTTATACTTAAAACGGCCAGGCCTTGTCCAGCTTTGGGATAAAGTTGCCATCGTTCATCGGCACGTTGGCGTCTCCAAAGCTTACAGTGTTCAATGCCAACCGCGCAGCATCTGTCATCTGGTCCCACATGATCAAGTCCTGGAATTCGCCAGGATCCGTCGTCACGTCCGTAGCATGATTCATCGGGTAGGTGCTCTCATAGTTAACCTTAACACTCGTACCATCTAGAGTATCGGCATTCGGAGGTGCATACTTTGAGTAGCCGCTGTGCGCCGAGGGCGTGACCGCCAGGATAATAGGGTCCGGAACATCCGGGTTGTTGATCCACACGATAACATGCTCCCAGTCGTGACGATGCCCCAGGCCAGTTGAAGGCGAGTCTTTAGGAAAATACCAAGAGTACATGATGGCCCAAACATCTCTATGCCACGTTGAGCGGCCGTACACCTGTGAGCCCCAGCCAGAGCCCTTGCATCCGGCGGTGGGGGATCCGGTAGTCTTCAGACCGCCGCCCGTCTCGCCAATATCGTTCACTGCAGGGTACGGGTGGCATCCGTCACCGATGTGTATTTGGGGTTTAAACTTGATAGCAGCCCTCTCCGAGATCGTGACCGGTTGGGGCTGCGCGAAGGGCTTCACTTGATCGTGGCCGATAGTTGCTGGCTGTTGTTGTTGCTGTTGTTGTTGCTGTTGTTGTTGTTGCTCTTGGCCTTGAATTGTTGACAGGGCCACAAGAGCAGAGCACAGGAAAGCGGTGAACTTCATGGAGTTCGAAGAGATGCTGACGGCTTGGATAATTGATAAATGAACTTGAATTTGAGGTCGAATAGATGGCGTCAAACGACCAGCGGATTTCATCCTATCCGACCCCAGAGATTTTTTTTGTAATAGACAAAGATGAGAACGGCACTTTACGGACAGACACGAAATTTCCCCATCTCACGGAATAAAGGTAGCATCATGTTGCGCAAGCAGTCATTCATGGCTTTAATGGGAAGACTTCAAGAAGGTTTGTGTGGAAGTTTCAATATATGTACGAAGATACACCACTGTCCTCCCTCCGCTTTGTGGGTCGTGAACGATGGAAACTGCTTTATAAACCTAAAGTGCCTTCACTGGCACCTTCACTAATAGCTGAATGCCTGCAGTTTGTGCTGGTGTGTATATTCCCGAGCACATCATTCCCTTTTTGAGATGCCAGGCGGTTTTCAAGACCCCGCGTTGGTAACACCACATTGTTTGCTCTCTTGAGCCATGGATGGTTTGGTCGGCCTGTGATCGAGGACATCGATGTGGCGAGATCACTCAGGCGATTGTACCCTGAAGTGGCCACTTCACAATACAGATGCATGCGTACGACAGCTCATTGTTTTTTTTGTTTGTGATTGTTGACACAGCCTTTAGAAGCGCAAAATGTTTTCTTTGCAATCTGAAGTTGTTTTGGCACTGCCGAGGTGCTTGCGTAATTAGTCAAATTAAAGGAATTTGCTGGTGGGTCGCCAATACTTGAGCGTCTGGCTAAGTTATGATGATACACAGTTTGAGCCCTCCATAGTTCGGTAATCGTAAGTGCACGGTTCAAGGAGAATCTCCCTATATCGCATTCAAATCTAAAACTTCTCATGCGCGCCTTTGTCGACGGCAAATTCTTGAAGCCACATCTTCGTCTACACGATATGTGGGTCAACATTTGACACAACCTTTCACCTTGTTGCGAATGTTTGCTCGGAATTTTGTTGTCAGCTCATCAGGCTAAGCCCCCTAGATCCGTCATAACGGCACACCACAAGAAGAGTACTTTGGGAATACATGTAAATCAAACCAATTAAACAGAAAGCAAGAGCCTCTTTGCTTGTCAGTGTTAACCCTTGAAATGACTTTAATGTACAATACGCTTTAAACGAAACGAAGAGCCCTTTCCTCGTTAACGTTGATTTCATGTTGTCACCAAGAGACACAGAGCTCCAGACCGTGGAAAATATAAGGGCTAAAGTTTTGTAGAATATTTCGAGGACGAGCAAGGACGTGCATCGTGGCATTGACAAGGAGAAAATGCTGGCGATGGTCTGGGCGACACTCGTTCTACCCGATCATTTTATACATTCATTTTACAGACGGGGTCGACCCTAATTTCGGGGATTTTTCTAAAATTCAAGCTCAACCCGAATTTAAGAAAGCGGTGGGGATCAGAAAGTAGCCGTATAGAATGCATAAAAATCGATAGACTCCGGGTTCAAAATCGAAATCCGACTCGACCAGTAAATGACAGACTTACATGTGCTGGTCCTTTCAGCCTCTCTCTCTCTCACTCTCTCTCTCTCTCTCTCTCTCTCTCTGAAATGTATTCACTCTTTTCTAGCCACAGTACCATTAAGAAGCCAAATGATTTTATTTAGCGTTGCCAACAAGGAAGCTCGCTTTTTTTTTTTTTAGGAATAATGAATAATGAGGCTTCAGGATAGTATATGTTAATCACATCAACTCCACTATTCTCTCTCACATTTGAAGAGCGTACGAACTAGTGGCATATTACTAACGTTCACTACCTATCTTGTAAGTCAACGTGTATCCGACCAGACGAACACCAAGATGTCATGACAGGATCACAGTTGAATCTCGCTTATAGAATCTCTTGGGTTAAGATCAAGGACACTCACCTAGCGCACATCGTCGTGAGATTAAAACTCCCTCGCTATCCGTGACTAGCGAAATGAAAGTCAATTCGTCACTCTGCAATTCGCCTTCAAGTTCTCAACCCCCCCCCCCCCCCCAAATGAACGTCCTTACATTCCTCATAGCAGCCGCAGTATCACTCGCTGTCGTCCAAGCCGACGTGATCTCGCACGATGCCGTTGTCCCGTTCGCCCAACCCACAGCCACCACTACGGAACAGAAGGCTGGTGTCAAGTTCAAACCGCAGATCCACATCTCGAACGGCTGTCATCCGTATCCTGCAGTGGATGCGAACGGCAATACCAGTGGCGGTCTGAAGCCTACCGGTTCCTCTAGTGCGGGCTGCAAGGGCTCCGGATACGGCAGTCAAGTCTACGGTCGAGTGGCTACGTACAATGGCGTCTACGCTATCATGTACTCGTGGTATTTCCCTAAGGACTCGCCAGTCACTGGACTGGGGCATCGCCACGACTGGGAGCACGTGGTCGTCTGGGTCGACGATATCAAACTCGATAGTCCGTCGATCATCGCTGTGTCGCCTTCTGCCCACAGTGGCTACAACATCTACTATCCACCCGAATCCAACACCATCGACGGCTACAGTGCCAAGGTGGATTACTCGTCCAGTTGGGTGGTGATCAATCACGCGCTGGACAGCACGACGGACGCTGGAGAAACCCAGGATCTGATCATGTGGGATCAACTCACGGACGCAGCACGCACGGCGCTGGAAAATACGGACTTCGGCGACGCTAACGTCCCCATGAAGGACGGCAATTTCCTAACCAAGGTAGGCAACGCTTACTACGCTTAGAGCAAGTTTCTAGTATTTGTAAGTAAAAACATTATCAATACTTCATACAGTAAGCATGCGTGTAGTCATCGTATTCTGATACTGTAACTTAACCTCAAGTCAATACGGGAGAGTACCGATCGTCTTTCATCGGTAAATTCGCCTTGTCGAAACTCGTGTTATTCAGGGCGTATCGTGCTGCGTAGGTCATGTCATCGAATACATGTAAGTCGGGGAGTCGAGAAGGTGGTTTCAATCTATCACTTAGAAGGAACACCCAAGACGCCAAATCATGCTCTTATTCTCCACTATTTCTTCTAAGAGTTATTGAGTAGCCACTTAATTAACAAACGCGTTTGACTGAAGCACTGGGTAATATCGTTTCGGTCATATTCTAGTGTCGGAGCAAGCTACCTTCGGACAGAGCGATCACTAATTCGTATGCCCATTCCACTTGCGGATGGTGCAACGCGTCCGTCCGACAATGGTGGTTATGACACCCGGCAGCAGTAGAGAAAGATTCACACTAATCTCAGTGTTTAAGTTAGCAGCAGTTCCTTCGGTGCTTCAACTTCGTTCTCGATACGTGGAAACATGCCGCCAGACGCATTCATCTTTACCTCCTTCTCGGCTATAATACACGTAGAGTGCGAGACGCTGGATGCAAAATCCCGCAATGCCCCCGCCGCTGCTTATGTCTTGCACTAGAGGATGCGGCGTAATGCGTGGTCGAGACGGTATTAATAAGCTGGATTGAATACTTGAAGTTCTAAGGTGGTGTGGTCCACAGTGCATTATGTAAGCCACGTTAATTAAGTACCAAAGTTAAATCCAGAGCTATTTTGAACTTCATGGATATCGGAATTGCAAAGGTATTCGATATCACAGATTGGCTCTTCAACGCTGCATAGGCACCAAGCAGCCGTCTTCAACCACAACGCATACATGCCACGCACTTGACCCCAACGGCCATAGTCTCCTCTATCCTCTATTTACTCCCATTCCGCAATTATCAAGCAAGGTATCAAGCAACCTCCTAGACATGTCCGTTAAGTTCCTGAGCCAAGGTGCCACGATCAACGAGTTCGTCGTCGGTGGACGCAATCTCGTGCTGGGCTTCCCCACTCCCGAGCTCTACGTGAAATACTGTGGCCCCCACTTCGGCGAGACTGTGGGTCGCGTCGCCAACCGCATCTCAGGCGCCAAGGTGGAGCTCAACGGCAAGTCGTACGATCTCATCGCCAACGACGGCGTCAACACGCTGCACGGTGGCAACACGTGGGGACTCAAGGACTTCGAGGGCCCCACGGTCGTCAAGAATCACGAGGGCAAAGACGCCGTACAATACAAACTCGTGAGCCCCGACGGAGACTCGGGATTCCCCGGCACTGTTGAGCTTACCGTCACATACACACAGACGACAAGTAAGACCGAGAACGGCAAGGAACTCGTGGAACTCGAGGTCGAATACGAAGTGGAGCTCGTAGGCCCTGGCGACGTCAAGGAGACGGCCATTAACATCACTAACCACAGCTATTTTAACCTCTCGGACCGTGAAACTATCGACGGTACAGTGGTCACGCTTTCTTCGGACCAATACTTGTTGCCAGACGAGGGAAACATTCCCACTGGGGCGATTGAAACCTTCCCGGGTATTAAGGGCAATGAGAAGTTCACGCTCGGGGTCAAGGAGCCTAATGTGGACCACTGTTTCCTCATGAACAAAGACTCCAAGAGCATCCCGCTCGACACGCGCAATCTGCCGCTGCAGTTGCTGGTTACGGCTGAGCACCCGGATACTAAGATCCACCTTGAGGTGTATAGTACAGAGCCAGCTTTCCAGTTCTACACGGGATTCTGGAACGACGTACCGGCCGTCGCGGGACAGCCCGCTCGCGGCTCCCGCTCGGGCTTTGCCGTCGAGCCTGGTCGCTTTGTGAACGCTATCAACACGCCCGAGTGGCGTAACCAGATGCTGTTACCCAAAGGTGAGAAGTTCGGTAGCCGCATTGTTTACCGCGCCTGGGCAGCGTAGGCGGGGTTCGTTTATCGAGCGATTGAAGGTGTGCGCTAGGTTGGGATGATATGAACGCAGGAGCTTTTTGATGCGAAGGTGTAGCACAAGATGGAGCAGTGTACGCAATAATGAGTTAATACAAATTTTGTCTTACATGATGATAAGGTATGGACGCAGTTTGTAGGTGTATTATTGGCATTTGGTACCAACTAGATGGTGCTGCTCTTGTCTTCTCGTAGCTTTCTCGAAGATAAATGCTTGGGTTCTCCAAAATTTGTCCACGATAGTGGTCTGGTACTTTAGAATCGAGTTTGAATTATTTTTGTTGTGTACCGGATCCAGAATTCGAGGAATGACCCGAATTTAAGTGATCTGAAAATGCTCTCCAAGTGTCGGCTTGTGAATTGCAGTGCCCCACTTGAGCACATCGGATCACTTGTCTAAGCAGCCTGTGACTCACAGGTTCCTGGAAGCTTCAAGTGAAACTATACGAGTTGATTCATTCGGCAAGTTGGGACTCTACATGCACATAATGTTGTCTCCAGTGGAGACTCCCCACCACAGCATTCGGCTCATCAAGATGCCCAGCTCATCCACCAGACCAGATTCAACGCCAATGTGCCTCTCGTCTGCCATCCGCGTCTTGGTGATCGACCGGGAAGGAGCATCGCATGAACGGATTAAAACTTGTAGAGCTGCTAGTAGAGCAGACGAAAAGTCAACCAATATCGACATGTTCCTCGTGGCGTTTGCTCTTTTGCAATCCCAGACACTTCAAAATTTGCATCACCTCACATCAAACCCCTCGCCATAACCAACACAATGTTCAACTCTCTATTCGTCGCTGCTATCATGGCCTTTTCAGCCGTGCAAGCTGCAGTCATCGACCATGACCAGGTTGTGCCGTTCGCGCAGCCTACACCGACCTCCGTCTCCCAGATCGCGGCATTCAACTTTAAGCCGCAGCTCCACATCACGAACGGCTGCCACCCGTACCCGGCGGTCGACACAGACGGTAATACTAGTGGCGGCCTCAACCCGACTGGGTCGTCCAGTGCCGGATGCAAAGGTTCGGGCTACGGCAGTCAAATTTACGGACGCTCAACCTGGTACAACGGCGTCTGGGCCATAATGTACTCATGGTATTTCCCCAAAGATTCCCCGGCTTCGGGCTTCGGCCACCGTCACGACTGGGAACACATTGTCGTGTGGCTTAACAACCCGGCGGTAACCAGTCCGGAGATCCTCGCCGTCTCCACGTCAGCCCATAGCGGCTACACAGTGTATTATCCTCCCAGTTCCGACTACTTGGACGGCAACAGCGCCAAGATTGACTACTACAGCGTACTGCTGATCAATCACTCCTTCCGCATGACGTCGGACAGCGGCGAGACGCAGGATTTGATTATGTGGGATCAACTCACCGATGCGGCTCGAACAGCACTCGAGGACACCGACTTCGGCGACGCTAACGTGCCGTTCAAAGACGCAAACTTCGAGACGAAGCTCGCAAACGCCTGGTACAAGTAAAGTACCCACTAGTCAAGCTGCATTTCAGCTCAAATTCATACATTTATTGTTCGGGTTAAAGTATGAGAGCTTCACCCACTATGTATCATTACCCGCCACGTTCCTCTGCTGCATCGCCCATTGACGAGAATCTTTTGAGCAATGAAGTACCTTTGTCCTAGCTGCCGTGATAACCGTGAGGCGTCCGCCGGATCTGGTCCAAGACTACGTAGGCGGGTGGGGTCACACTGGACTGCGACCGACTCATGTGTTCTAGATAGTATCGATCCCGTCGTAACCAACGAGGACAAGTATCTTTTGAGTCCACGTTAGCTAGTCGCGCACTGGTCTCTTGTGTGAGTAATGCATGCCAGTGAATCTTATCACCAGAAGAGGTGACTGTTTCGACCAAGGTTACTGTAGACCTTTTCCGTTCCTACATATCTGTAGACTTCTGCCAGTGGAGGAGCCTAACGAGATTCATCTGCGATTAAGCCCAGCTTTACAATCTGATGTCGTCGCTGTGACGGTGCCATCCTGATCATCCTACGCCCGTTCTCAGCTAGAAGAGCTGCAACAACTGGGTGAGCTGCACGGTCAAGTCGGTCAGTCCTAGCCTCCATCTGAATGATATACTTGGCATCAAGGCACCTATAGGATCATTTCATTCTCACATTTGCTTCTTCTCGCAGCAGTCGCTTCATCTCCCATCGAAACAAGCTGTGTCAACGATGAACCTTGGTGCTGTCGCCGCTGCTGCCATCGTCACTCTCGCCGGCATTGACGCCGCTGTCATCGACCACGACCAAGTCGTTCCTTTCGCTCAACCTACTCCCAACACTACCGTGCAATCTGTCGCGGTTCAATTCAAGCCCCAAATCTACATCAACAATGGCTGTCATCCGTACCCTGCAGTCGACGAGGACGGTAATACTAGTGGTGGATTGAAGCCGACAGGATCTGAAAGTGCCGGTTGCAAGGGGTCCGGATACGGCAGTCAAATTTACGGACGTGCTGTTGAGTACGACGGCGTGTACGCCTTCATGTACTCTTGGTACATGCCAAAGGACGAGACGCTGGATGGGCTTGGCCACCGTCACGACTGGGAGAACTGCGTTGTGTGGCTTGATTCACTCGATAACCCCAGCATTGTGGCGTTGTCAGCTTCTTACCACAGCACTTACCTCTACTATTACCCACCCGATTCGGACTACTTGGACGGTGACAGCGCCAAGATCGAGTACTCGACTAGCTGGGTGATCCTCGATCACTCGCTGTCTGCTACGTCGACGGTGGGCGAGACGCAGGACTTGATCATGTGGGACCAGTTGACCGATGCGGCTCGTACGGCTCTAGAGGACACGGACTTTGGTGACGCCAACGTTCCGTTCAAGGAAACAAACTTTGCGACGAAGGTTGCCAACGCTTACTACGCCTAGATAAGCAGTAACCTTTTCTGAGCAATTGACGTGAAATGAATAAAAGTGTACGTTGTCAAATTCCATTTTGTCCACAGTGTTTGAAAAGGTTCCTTTTGTCGTAAAAGGTTAAAAAAAAAAAAAAGTAATCACACATTCAGCTCAACTTGAAATACACAAGGTTTAGTACTTCGAAGTTTATGCCGTAACATTTCTTTTGAAGTTATAAAATCAAACTTCAACGTCGCTAGCATGTGTTGCATACCATACGCATAATACGCATAATAATGGTAGGACGCCGAGAGCGCGACAATGGTAGAATCATCTAACGAGTCGATCCAGACAACGCACGCCTCCCAGTCGTGACGGTGACCGAGACCAGGTAGAGTTTCGTCCTTTGGCATGTACCACGAGTACATGAAGCCGTACACGCCTTCGTACTCGACAGCACGCCCGTAGATTTGACTACCAAGACTGGAACCAGTGCAGCCTGAACTCTGACTGCCCGTCGGCTTCAAGCCGCCACTGGTGTTGCCGTCCTCATCGACTGCTGGATACGGGTGGCATCCGTTGGCGATGTAGATCTAGGGATTGAACTACACGGCCAACGTCTGCAGTGTAGTAGTCGGTGTTGGCTGAGCGAACGGTACGACGGTGTCATGGTCGATTACAACAGCGTTAGTGCAGACGAGTGAAACAACACTCGCGACGATGACACGGAAGTGTCATGGTGAAGAGTGTGTCTGCGGTAGATTGGGAAATGGACGTCGGAAGAGCTCACCAAGATGTTCAGGTTGAGGCGGTGCTTGGACATTCGTCGGCCTGGACAAGCTAAGGACAGGAAATGTCATGATGCAGAGGTTCAGGAGTCAAACGTTAGTTGTGACTCACACCATATCGCTGCTTGCTGTTGGTCGCATCAACCGAGGTGATGATTCCCTTCCGTCGCTCACGTCCACTTTACATTACAGAGGATCGCGATGTAAGGGTAACCTCATGACTGCCTTGTGACTTACAGGGCAGTGTCTCGCAGTGTTTCTGTCGTAAGCTTCCCGACAAGCCACGAAATTCATGGCAGGATTCACGGTCTACATGTGACGTCGTCTTCGGCAACGTCAGAATAGCTACAACAATGCACGTTGTGTTCAATACTACACATGAAAAACCAGTCAAGCTGCAAGCATTATTGTAGCATACGTAAAGTATCAGCAGGTATAGAGCTTCCTCCAGCTTCAACAGTGTATCCACAGCCTCTGCAAGCCCCACAATGAGCTACTACTACTAGTAGGACATCT
>NW_008649034.1:411576-415852 GCF_000247585.1 Phytophthora nicotianae INRA-310
GGGGCCTCCGTCTCCGGTAGCGACGTCACAGGGCAAGGCGTAGTCGCAGCAGGAGTCGGAGCCGTCGTCTCCGGCAGCGAAGTCACCGGGCACGGTGTCGACGTCGGCGCATCGGTGTCCGGTAGCGATGTCACAGGGCAAGGAGTCACGGTCGTGTCCGGCTTTGAAGTTACAGGGCACGGGGTAGTCTCCGTGTCCGGCTTCGAGGTAACAGGGCATGGAGTAGTCTCCGTGTCCGGCTTCGAGGTTACCGGGCATGGGGTGTCAGGCAACGACGTCACTGGGCACGGCGTGTCCGGCAGAGAGGTCACTGGGCACGGAGTGTCGGGCAGCGAGGTGACCGGGCACGGGGTGTCAGGCAGCGAGGTGACCGGGCACGGGGTGTCAGGCAGCGAGGTGACCGGGCACGGGGTGTCAGGTAGCGAGGTGATCGGGCACGGGGTGTCAGGCAGCGAGGTGACCGGGCACGGTGTATCAGGCAGAGACGTCACGGGACACGGGGTGTCCGGCAACGAAGTCACCGGGCACGGCGTATCCGGTAGCGCCGTCACAGGGCATGGAGTGTCCGGTAGTGAAGTCACCGGGCACGGCGTATCCGGCAGAGCCGTCACCGGGCACGGAGTGGTGGCTGTGCCGCAGCCGACGGACGGGAGCACGCATCCCCAGGTATCCCCGTTAACAATGGTGCACTCGGCGTCTTCAGGCGCCACGCAGGTGCTACCGTTCCATGACGGCAGGTAGTCGTAGCAGTCTGCGATAGCCACATCGCCCTTGAGCGGGCAAGCCGTGCCGGCCGGCGCCGCACCGGCACCGGAGCACATGGCACCGCGCGAGGCGGGCGAGTTGTAGGTGGCGTCGCGGCACAGCGACACCGGCAGGTCCTCAAGCGCCGAAGCGGCCGACACGGCCACGGCGGCGCACACGAGCGCGGCGAACGTCTTCATACTTTCCGTCGGAGTAGCTGCAGTAGATACAACCGATGAAAAGTGGGCACTGCTGAGACTGAAAGCAGATCGAGCTTGTCCGAGTCGATTACGACGTCAAATTCGAAAGTGCCGGACGGGGACGTGCCGGCGGCGGCTCCATTTCGTAGCTTGAGTTCCCTCGCGTGCTGGGCGCGACTGCTCTTCCGACACAGTTGTCCATGTAGACATAGCGCGGACTAAATTGGATGCGAAACGCAGAAATGGGGCATCTGTCGACGGACAAGATACATCCCTTAGTTTTTGCAAGTGACTTGGTTTTAGTGTGCTCGACGTCTGCCATGACTGCGCTGCTGTCCCAGACCAGCGCCTGAGATTTATTCAGCCTCCGTCTCGATGGAAACTGCGGCGGCCAACATGTTTTCAGTCTTGTCATTTGGTAAAATGCCTGCCAAGACGACAGTGTTTGGCCCTAGCTGCGGTGCCATGCATTCGCCTTAAAATATCATCGAGCTCGAATCATGTACTAAGTATTCGGGCTCCGAGGCAATGCATGACTTTACATAAAGCACCTGTAATGGAGCTGTCTTTCGATACACATGCATCTGTGTGCCCGTTGTAGCAATGGTAGTATTTGTAAGATTTACTTGAACACTTCAAGCCCGCCTCACAGGGATACAGCCATTGAATAGTCAATTCCAGGTTTCACCCGTCGAAAAGCGCTCCCAGTCGACGTGAATTGCCCAGCTGGATGGCTTCCTGGCGTCCGGACAACACTGCTCTATTGTGCATGCACACACTTCGAGCGAGGACTGAAATGACCGTACTGTCGTACTTCGTACATCTCAGGTCAAGTTTCGTACACTTCCTTCTCTATGGCAGCGTTCGAAGGTGCATCGGCGGCACGATGCAACACCAGTCCAGCCTTGAATCGCTCGACGAATTTAACATTGCACACGCTGCTGCCGGCCAAATGCTGCCGGGGGGATATCTTGACGAACAAAATTCATTGGTGCAGCTGCAATTTTTGTTGTGGCAATGCTGCTTGCAAGTCCCAGGCGAAAAGCTTCTGCACGTTGAAGTCAACACTTGAACCTTTTGGTGTTCGTAATGAATCCGCGGATTTTATCCAAGTCTCAAAAATAATAACCATGCGGATACTTATGAGATATGATGGGCATTGATCACATCCACGTTGAAGTGGCAGTGGGAGCACTTGTCATTCTCAAAACGGCGGCATGCAGTAGTATTTCCCTTGCAAAATTTCTTTCCCTTTCTTTCTGTTGAATTCTCGCAATTTGCAGAATACCCTGCACCGGATCTCTCATTGAAGATTCTTCACTGAAGAAGATCAGTTGGCCACTGCGCCGTGCAGCTCCAATTGCTAAATATCCTCAACGTATTCCGCATCTGACAGAGATGTAGTCAAGATAAATGATGTAGTTTTCGTTTTTACACCCTCTCTATTATCACTCGGATTCCTCTTCAAGAACGCAAGCCGTAATTGCGGTGGAGTGAGCTCAGGCTAAGCAGCCACCATCTGTGCCGGTACAGCATATACGGCGCAAAGGCTGACACGAGATCCCACGGTTGTCACTTCCCGCTGAATGCCCTCCCTCTTCAACCGCCTGTAAAGCGTTCATGTTGCACTGCAACCTACACGGCGAGTTCTTGACGCACGTCGGGAAAGCATTGACCGCGCACAGCTTCAACTGTCGTGTCAACCGTCTTCCAACAGCGATGATGCACTGATCAGCCTTACGTGTGTACTCCCCATCACGCAGCGATTCGCTGGGTGCCCGCCGTCGAGGGACACGCCTCAGCTGAGCTGCACTTGTCGAACAGTGCGAGCTCGGAGCTCCTACCCGATCGAATTGACTCCTGCCAGATCATTCACTTTGCAATTTGCATCTAAAGCGACAAATCCAAGCTATCCTACCGCATCCTCCAACTCTCCACGATGAAGTTCTTCTTTGCCGCCGTTGCCGTCGCTGCTCTCACGTCCCAGGCCTCAGCCGCTACCTGCGGCAGCGCCGTCTTGTCGTCTCTGCTCACGAACGCCAACATCCAGCAGTGCGCGACGGACTCGGGTTACGCCTTCACGGCCGCTAACATTCCGGACCAGGCTACCATCGACAAGATGTGCGCTTCGACCGCCTGCAACAGCCTACTCGCCGACGTGCAGGCCATGAACCTGGAGGAGTGCCAGCTGCCCGTCGGCCCCGGCATCAACCTGAAGGCGGACCTGGTGGACTACGTGCCGGCCCACTGCCCGTCGACGGACTCCCCTGCCACGGACGCCCCGAGCTCACCCGCTACGGAGGCTCCTAGCCCGGAATCGCCCGCTACGGATGCCCCGACCGACGCTCCGTCGACCCCGGACAACTCGACGGACACGGACACGCCGACCGCTGCCCCGACCAAGACCCCTATCGCTTGCTAAGCGCTCCTCGGATCGACTCGCAGCCTGCTGCAGCCCGCGCGAGTACTTTGCTGCTTTTTGAGCTCGTCTTCAGCCTCGCTCTAGTTATTAAGAGTCGGAGGCTTACATGTTGTAGTCGTTCTACCCGTTAACTTGAATGACTATCATTTTGAACTTCTAAAATGTTGGCAAATTCTGCTTGTTCTTGTCCTCACTATGTCAGCGTGTTCGCTTCGAACACCGCGAAATATCGCCTGGCCATGATAAAGAGATGTTCGGATGTTTTTCACGTGTCCAGCGAGGATATGCCGGGAGCGGCCATCAAGTTGAAGACGCCACGGCGCGCTCAAAGTTCCTTGTGTTGGGCTCTAGTCGATCCTAACATAGCAATGAGCTCTGATCGCAGTGCAACTAGCAAGAGCGTTTAGATCGAAGAGATCCGAGGTGACAAGAGGTGGCCGGCAGGTGCCGGCGCTACAGAATTTCGCCGCCTCCTGGATCGTTCACTTTTCAATTTGCCTCTTCAACGACAAATCCTCTTCAAAGCACTACCATCCAAGATGAAGTCTTTCGCTATCTTTGCTGCCATCGTGTCGACCGTCTCCGCTGCCAGCACCAGCGGCTCGTACGCGGATTGCTCGTCGTCGGTGCTATCGGCACTGCTGACAGACCAGTACATTGACCAGTGCGCGACGGACTCGGGCTACGTGTTCACGGCCGCCAGCATCCCGGACCAAGACACGATCGACAAGATGTGCGCTTCGTCGGCCTGCAAGAGCCTGCTCGCCGACGTTCAGGCCATGGATCTGTCCGAGTGCGTCATCCCGGTGGGCGACAACATCCTGCTGCTCGCCGACCTGGTGGACTACGTGCCGGCGAACTGCCCGGCGTCGTCCACGGGCTCGACCACGAGCAGCGCGTCGACCGCTAC
>NW_008649034.1:416522-433377 GCF_000247585.1 Phytophthora nicotianae INRA-310
ACCGCTACTGCAGCTGCGAGCAGCAGCACCTCGTCTGCGAGCTCGGCTTCGACCCCATCGGCTACACCGGCCGCGACCACTTCGTCGACTACGAGCACCACCACGACTACGACGGCCACGTCATGCTAAGCAACTCGAGACGAGCTTTGATGGCTGACTCCGGTCTCGAGTACTCGCTGTGTGCGAGATATCACTGCATTTACTCGCGAGTGCCGATATTCTTCGAAAGCACGTCTAGCTTACTAGTAGTTTGTTGGATTGTAACGGAGAATACAGTGTGGCTTTTTGCTATAATCTCAGCGTTCTTATTCCTTTTAAGATTGTAGGAAGCAATGGCATTTCATTGCAAACTGCAGCATTTGGCTAGGATAATGCACAGTTGAAGAGCAATAGAGCTTAGTCTTGAGTTGCGAATCACGCCTTGTGTGACTCAAAACTTGCAAAAACAAAATATATGAATGATTACAAGGTACTGGAAGCGGATACAGATATTCTAGAAACACAATACTGTATTAGATCATTTGAAGCAATCTCCGGCTCAGCGGATGCATGCGTCAATACACGATATTCATATACTGCATATGCTGAGGTGGATTGCGGACGAGTTAGAGCATGTATGACTTTTTAAATTGGCGGTTGCTAGTAGTTACTTAGTAGCAATTTGCTACTAAGTAAATGTTGCTACTTTGAGCTAGAGGGTATTCCCAATGGTAGTAGACATACTAATGGGCGATATCTACATTAGTATTAGTATGCGGGTTGCCACGAATGCCTGGGAATACTCAAACCCAGTTTTTAGCGGTACTATTAACCCCTGGTTAGAGCATGCATTACTTTCTAACAAGGCGGTTGCTACTATGCTCTAGGTATACCAACTGCTGTAAAGCTCGATTGCGGAGGCTCTCTGACGCGTTCGAGTCACCACAAGCATTGAGAAAGCGAGTCTCGACCAAAATGTTCGGTGTGACCTCAAAGGAGGTCTTCAATCGCAGCGGCCAATGTTCAGTTGCATTTGCTCGTCAAATCCGGCACCACACTTACCGAAAATCGGATATTATCCACGAATAATCCCACTGCTCCAGTGATGCAACTGTATCAGACAAGGTGGGAGTCATCAGAAAAGTGACCGTCTGATACGCGCAACGTGGAACTCATGAACACCGGACCGGATTCTAACCGGGAGATGATGGCGCGAGGTGCCACGCCGTGACCGGGTGCGATCTTCGCAGCAGTGCAGTGATAATACAGTGAGTTGTTGATGCATCAACATTCCAAAGCCCGGTGTGTGTGCAGTGAAGGTATTAGGCGTACTAGTACTTCGCATGCCGACGGAGTACAGTATGGCGTATCGCGACCAATTGCTGGTTTGGCCCCTACGTGTAGCCACAACGATTCAACCATGGCTTCGCTCAGTGTGTTTTGCAGAAGCATTAGGATCAGACTACAGGACCACGCTCGCCAATGCTGGTCGGGCTTCAACCAGCAGGTGAGATGAGGCGGACGATAACGTGGCGTCGAAAAGACACACACGAACACCCGGTCAACTGGCTGGGCTCTTGATGTTGAAGTCATTCGGCTGATAATGTAGCGGATAGCAGTACACGATGCCACTCGCCTTTGCAGTCAACTTGCTGTGCAGATAGTATCTTTGCTGACAAAACCCCAGTAGTAATGCTTGAAGTATTAGCGTCGTCCTCCTCTCGTTGGGTTTCCGTCTCGACTCGATTTGCCCGTCAATTCTCTCACACGTAGCGTTTCTTGATCGTCATTTGTCAATTCTCTTGTTACTACAACAAGCTCAAGCCGCCCGCGGCTACAGCACTTCTCCAGCTGAAGATGAAGCTTTTGCTCGCTACCGTGACGACTGCTGTACTAGCCCAATCGACCTCAGCAGCCTCGTGTGCCGTCGCCACGCTCTCCAAGCTGCTATTGGATCAATACATCGATCAATGCTCCGACGACTCCGGGTACGTCTTCACGACCGGCGTCAAACCCACCGCGGACGAGGTTGCCGGTATGTGCGCTTCGGACGCGTGCCGCAGTCTCCTAATTGACGTGGAAGGCATGAACCTAACCGAGTGCACGCTCCCCATTGGCGACAAGATCTACCTGTTCGCTGACTTAATCGACTACGTCGCGGGCCAGTGTGACGCTGACACCCCTGTTCCAACGACTGTCACGCCCGAACCGACAACGGTAGCTCCGACACCCGTGCCGACGACGGCCGCTCCGGCACCAACTACAGCTACACCAGCACCTACTACGGCCATCGCATCGTGCACTTCAGCTCAGCTGAGATACCTGCTCACAAGCAGTTATATGACGCAGTGTGTCGCCGATACCGGCTACTCGTTCACAGCACCGACGTCTCCGACGGATGCGAACGTTGCCGCCATGTGCGCGTCCGACTCGTGCGTCAACCTGTTCGCCTATGTAGCGTCAATGGTGACAACGGACTGCCGTATTCCAGTAGGCGGGAAGATCCTGCTTTTAGCGGATTTGGTCGACTATGTGTCCGATCAATGCGACGCAACCACACCTACTCCAACCACTCCGACACCGACCACCGAAACGCCGACAACGCCGTCACCGACCACCGCCACACCCGTGACGACTTGCCAGACCTCGGTCCTCTCGGCTCTGCTCACGAATCAGTACATTGGCCAGTGCGGCGACGACTCGGGCTACTCGTTCACATCCGGAGCCCAACCGGATGCCGAGGAGGTCGCCGGTATGTGTGCATCGAGCGCTTGCGCCAATTTGTTGGCCGACGTGGAGGCACTGGGTCTATCGGAGTGCATTCTGCCGATCGGCGACAAGATCTACTTGTTCCGGGATCTGGTGGACTACGTCGCGGACCAATGCAGTGCGTCCACTGCGACTCCTTCGACGACCGTGCCGGTGACGGAGGCTCCGATCACTCCGACACCGACCACCGAAACACCATCAACTGGTGCACCAAGCACTGAATTGCCCGGAACAGAAATTCCTGTCACTCAAGCTCCCAGCCCCGATACACCAACTACGTCAACCCCTGGAACGGAGTCTCCAGCTACAACAACGCCAAACACTGACATACCGACGACTGAAAGTCCTGCCACCGATACGCCTACGACGGAAACTCCTGAGCCGACGTCTCCTATTCATGACGCTTGCTAAAGCGTCCAACACTTGCAGCTTTCTCGATGTTGAAGCGATTCAGCCAATCGGGTGGCAATTGTAAATGAAGATTTGCACGTGTGGTTTTGAAGTGTCATTTAGGTATTAGCAGTAATTGACAATTCCAAACCAAGACCGTACTTTTATAGGATCACTTCTATAGTACCTTCTATTCTACTTGACTTTCCTAGTAGACAACCTCATTAACTTTGATGATCGTATTCGACTTCGTTCATTGACTCGGGATGTCGGTGGCTGTTGCTGGGTTCTCGTTTGGACTCGGTTTCCCCCATTGGTGAACGTCCGCTGTCGCTATTCCAAGGCAGTGTGAGTGAGTGGAGTGATATGAGAAGTTATTGATTCATTTTTATCTTTTAATATGTCAGCCTAATTTCAAATCAATATTTCTCAAATGAATCCTAAAATAGCAAAATCAATCCGCAATAATCCGTTTTGTAGCTTTATGGCAAGTTCGACTGCTCCAATGGAAAGGTCCATAGCTGTGGCAGTGGTGAGGTGAGGTTTTGGTGCGCGAAACAACGTTCTAATATCTAACGACAACTCAACAATTTGTTTTTAGAAAGAACTCGGCTTGCTGCAAAAAAATCCAGTCGCGACAGTATTTTTAAGCATATTTATCATAACCACACTTGAAATACACATTTTATACAACTATACCCTGCCAGACGACCTGCATAAGACCACGTTCCGACAAGAGACGATCGACTCATGGTGTCACTCTCCACTGAAACTCGGGAGAAATCGACGCCTTCTCGAACACACGAGATACCTCCTCCAGTCCACTGAGCAGACGTAAGATCGGAGTCAGCATGTCAGATTGACTCGCCACACTTGACACGCGACAACTCTTCTCGTCCCACTCGAAACGCGTTGATCCCGCCATCACAAGACGTTGGTCCAGGAGTTTTTGACCAAGTGAAGAGTCTTCGCCCTCCACCAGGTGTGGGAATGCGTATTCCAACGTCCGCTCCGTGATGGTGACGCTGATCGTTGTAGTCGCGATTAAAGTCCCACCAAGATCTTTCGCTAACCCGTCGAGTCCGACTGCGACGTCGTCAAACCAGAGCGATAGTCGCTCCCAACTGCGCAACACAGCATCCACTCCTCGCTCCGAATTGTATGCCACGTCAGAGACCATGGTTCTCTGCAAGAATGCCATTAAAGCCTGTATTTCGACCGCGATAGGAGAAACGACGCTATACGGAAACCGAAAAAAGTACTCCATGGCTACGTGCCACACGGAGATAGTCGACTCAGGAACGGGAATATACTGGCTCAATCTCGCTTTCTGCGTCAATCCATGGGCTTCCAACTTAGAGCTTGATATGGGAGCTACTTCGGATAGATTAACGCGGTCCATCGTCTTGTTGATTCCCTCGCCAGCTTCGCAACGCTCTGCATGGCTAGACAGACTGGAATTAATCCTTTTAAGCTCGTTCAGTGGCCCCCGTCTTTCGTGTAGAGTGTCCAGCTTGCATCCATCCTGAGCAGCAAGCAAGCTGCAATGCTCTCGCACATATGCGTCCATATTGGAGTCAGCTTAAGTAGAAACTCGTCTTCGGTGCTGCTGTGTAAATATCAAAATGAACTCGGCGCTACAACATCGAAGTTCTCTACACAAGCATTGACAAATAGAGAAGCTGCTACTGGGACGTAAACAATGATAGCGTTTTGGTGTCAATTGCGTTTCGATACTCTTTAGTAAAGAGTCTTTACTTGGTAGTACTTGTAGTCGAGAACGATGAATCAAGTAGCGTTTCCACGCGATCTTTACTGACACTCGCATGACGTTAAAAATGCGGACGATATTCAAATTGACATATGTTATTCTAGATCTAGGGTTATCAGTCGACAAGACTGAAGACCAACACCGAATGCCTCGACAAAATAGAAGGCAAAACCATTGATCACCTTTCGGGTATTTTCGCGTTGAGTACGTGAAAACAGCGAGTGCGACTTCTTTTGTATTACGACAGTTATCCTTGCATGCAAGCCCTTTTAATTGAAGACCTCATGTGCGGGAAAGCCACGAGCAATTCAACTTTAATGACGTGGTACCGAAAATTTACTCATCATTAATCGCCATAGAGCGAACGCAAAGAACAGCCACACAGTAAAATAGCGTACTAACTACTGCAAACTGCCATGGCGTCAACTCAGCCCTCATGGCACACCTGCAACCACACGCCTACTGTACCGGTAATATCTAGGCGAGCCAAGTTCCCATTAACGAAACTGACGTGCACTAAATACAAATTTAACGCAACAGAGCACTCTCCAATCTAGACGTTTGTGCAACTCTTGCCAAGTGCTGTTGGTTGATTACTGATGGCTAACAGAAGTTTCATTTGCTCCAGGTCTCCACTGGAAATCAAGGGAAAGA
Source organism: Phytophthora nicotianae INRA-310 (assembly GCF_000247585.1). NCBI lineage: Eukaryota > Oomycota > Peronosporomycetes > Peronosporales > Peronosporaceae > Phytophthora > Phytophthora nicotianae. The sequence goes on from NW_008649034.1 coordinate 422,086, forward strand.
AGAGCGTCCGCAAACACTCGAGACACATCTTCCAAGTTTCCCAGAAGATGAAGCATTGGAGTCAACATATCCGACTCTATCGACACACTGGTCACTTGTCCATTTATCGCGTCCCACTCAAAGCGAATTGAGCCGAGCATGGTGATCCGTTGGTTAACGAGAGCTTGACGGAGTAAAACTTTCGTTTCATCAAGTTCCGGAGTATCTTCATTGGACAGATGAGGGAAGACTGCAAGGAGTGTTTGCTCACTGATGGTGACGCTGGTAACTGACGTAGCGACCAACGAGTCTTCATTCTCCTGCATCATGCACTTGAGTTCGATCTCCATGTCCTTGAAAGCGTATGAGAGAAAATTCCAGTACTGAATCATCTTGTCGATGCCTTGGTCAGCGTTGAATACGACGTCGGGAGCCATCGTGGATTGGAAGAATGCCATCTGGACTCGCGACTGTATTTTATCCTCTCCAGACAGCAGGGACATCATTTCCGGTTCTTGTAAGCCATGTCGAAAGAGACGGAAGTACTCGAGAGCTGCACTCCACAAATTTTCCCGTGGAGGAAAAGCCATTGTCGTCGAGAAACGACGGCGCTTGAGTCTCTCAACCTCCTGCTGCAGTTGCTCGTTCTCCTTCTCCAGGTTCATCATGTGGTCCGACTGTTTCTTCCTGTATCGAGCCTGCTTCCTGCGTCGAAGTTCTCGTTGAATTTTCTCGACTGTACTGCTCTGTTTGAATCGTTGGATGCATGTCACGGGTGCTTCTCCTTGAGGACTTGACGGGTTTGATCCAGCGGTAAACGAGTGGATCTTTGGCTGCTCACTGAGCTGTTGAATCTTCCGCTTGCGTTCAGTCGATGGGGTGAGGCCGATATCTGGTGATAGTTTTCCACTAGGTGCAGTTCCAACTGTCGGTTCGGGAAAAGGCTGTGTAACTGGAGCCTGAGGCGGTTTAGAAGCGGTGAACATAGCTCGTTCACCGACGCGTTGTCGGGTGTCGAAGGCGCTACGATATGACTTGGTACGTGCACTCACACTCCCAATAATCCCGTCGCTGAGAAGGTGTGCATTTGGAGGATGAAAGATGCTTGAACTCATTGGTGTTGGCGATGAGAAGCAGTGTTTAACGCAATTACCCTCTTGGTTGTGTTGTAAATTGTGAAGTGAGAGGTTCTGAGGGGTACCTCAGTCGTGTCATGGCTGAGAGGGATAAAGGACGACGATGTCGGAAACGGAATCAAAAATAATGGCGTGTTTCAGGAGTATTGGTTGTTAGTATATGTTGACATCCGGCTACTCATCTGCAGATTCAATGATAATGTAAGCACAAAATGCGTAGCGTGTGCTTTCCAGCAGTTGCCGAAGTCAACTGCTGGAGAGGTTTGTTAATTCAGAAGAGTGCACTCAGTACTCCCTGTGATTTTAAACTCCGGTCGCTCAAGTTTTAGTAGGTGACAGTGCTGGATCCCTCCCTCACTACAATGACTATGCTAAGTGTCTCCTTGAGTGTACGTTTTGAATGGAATTTGGCCATACTAGAACCTGTTTTTTTTTACTAATGTCCTTAGTTCATCGACTAGTATTTCATAAAGTCTAAACCTCAGAAAACCACTTTAACTGATCTACTTAATGACGTGTGTCTCTATTAGTACGCCTCATTTGGCCAGGATTAGTTCATCTTGTGGCGCAAGGGCGTGTAACCTCGATACGCGTTATCCGAGTCAAACTAGAGCCCGTTTCTGTGAAGACAACATGTGTTTTGCCTGCCACACAATCAATGATTATTTACTCGTCAGTATCGTTGCAACTTGTTAACTATAACACTCTTGCGCTTCTAAGGTGCTGCGCTTTGCCCCATACTTAGCTTTTAGCGTGATCATGGCGTCAGAATTATCCAGAACGGCTCGTTTCCTCGCTCAGTACTTAGGCATTGCTGCTGAAAATAATATTTTGGTGGGTGCTTCAGAAGAAGCGTAAGCAGTCTTACCTCTAGCATGGACCAGTCGCTCAAACAACGTGGAGCCATGCAAATTAAGCTCACTACTAATGATTTGCAGTGCTGTGCGCTTCATAGAGGCATGTACCGTAACCTTGACAGCGTTATCGAAAGTTCCACTTGCCGTTAAACCTCTACGAAAGCGTATTCTACACACAAAATAGTTGCCACGCAATGTGATGGGCGTGGCAACACTGCTTACTTCTAAGAGCCGCAAGGTTTGTACGAATTAAGCTTTGATTTTTGAAGGCTACGGCATCCACTCTGTGCCTACGACGATAACAACAAACGGAGTTACTTAATAAGCTACAGTAGGTGTCTAGTGCCGGTAAGACGTGCACAGGTCCATAATGGCCCCTGCTGCGAGCACTGCTAGCGGAGATTCAAAGTGTTTTTATAAGCTCTTGGTATTTCAATACTTTCTTTTAAAAATGAAAATATTACACGAAGAAAGAAAAAGGAGCGGATCGGAATCTTGCGGTACTTTAAAAACAAATATGGAAGTGAAAAACTGACAGGAGGTACAGCAATACTAAGAAAAACCAAGCCGTGTGATAGGTCTGTCATCCAAATATCGTGACATCCAAAGTGAAGTTTTAAAAGTTTGGTAAAACCGCACGACTAGCGTTAATCATTCACTGCTGCAACGTTTTTCTAGGCTATACACTCCATATCTCTGTAAAATGTTGCTAAAATCGTTTTAATACATTCAGAATGGGCTCGTCTAGCACCATTCCAAATATCACCACAGCTCCAGATGAATCTGTTCTGCAGGCTATCAATCACAACAAACAGTAGGATTTTTTGCGATAAGACGTGAAGTTCTTCGTGAGCGATAGAGTGCCTTTACTGTCGGGCCCTACGATGCTGCAACATGCGCTAATGCAGAGGAGTTGAACCAGACACATCGACTCAAGTCAGTACCCCAGAGATAGAAGTAAAAGAGTTGATCAATTATTTTTTTACTGTGATCAATGATCACGGCTAAATAATCAAGTATTGCGTGGTGTTAAACACAGCTCACCATAAGCTCCTTGACACATGGGCATGGTGAAGTGGATCACTCGTTTCGAGACTGTCTATACAATGCCACAAAGTGTACGGACCAAATAAATAACTGGACATATTTTCTTTAATTAACAATCAGTCCTTCAGCTAACTGCGAATAAATCATACCAGAAGGTTTTGATGTACTACCTAAACATCCTCGAGATTGTCGTATTAAATTGCTTCTACAGCACGTACAAGATGTCAAGGCTGAAATAAGCTGGACCAGGTCGCGCAACTCAAATCATTCGTATGAGAGAAACTAAGACTTCTTAGCTTCTATTAGCAGAAGTCAAAGCCATCACGAATGGAAACAGCAATATTCACGACCAACTTATCTTTGTGTGGCATGTAAAACACATGTTGCCTTACAAGCTATCTCTTAGAAACCATAGTTATTCCATGCACCTGATGATGTGTGTCTCCACTGGTATGCCTCATTTTGCCAGGATTGGCACGTTTGTGGCGCTTGAGCATGTAATCTCGATACGCGTTAGCCACGTCAAACTTTTGCGTGTTTAAGAGACCAAATATTGCACTAATTTGATGAACTAGCTGCCCATCACAACAACAAGACGCTAGAAAAAAGATGGCTTTAATATGGCTGCTTCAAAATCTGTACAGCTCACGAAACACTATCAAAGCGATACTTACCATGCTCACAACCTGCCAATTACGGTGCGAATCCGAGTAACACCAACGAGATAGATGGATCACAATACTATTCTTTTCAGATCTCGTCCTAAATTTGAATACTCGGAGTTCATACACAGTGGGAGTATTGGATGCACTCTTCTGAATTAACAAACCTCTCCAGCAGTTGACTTCGGCAACTGCTGGACAGCACACGCTACGCATTTTGTGCTTACATTATCATTGAATCTGCAGATGAGTAGCCGGATGTCAACATATACTAACAACCAATACTCCTGAAACACGCCATTATTTTTGATTCCGTTTCCGACATCGTCGTCCTTTATCCCTCTCAGCCATGACACGACTGAGGTACCCCTCAGAACCTCTCACTTCACAATTTACAACACAACCAAGAGGGTAATTGCGTTAAACACTGCTTCTCATCGCCAACACCAATGAGTTCAAGCATCTTTCATCCTCCAAATGCACACCTTCTCAGCGACGGGATTATTGGGAGTGTGAGTGCACGTACCAAGTCATATCGTAGCGCCTTCGACACCCGACAACGCGTCGGTGAACGAGCTATGTTCACCGCTTCTAAACCGCCTCAGGCTCCAGTTGCACAGCCTTTTCCCGAACCGACAGTTGGAACTGCACCTAGTGGAAAACTATCACCAGATATCGGCCTCACCCCATCGACTGAACGCAAGCGGAAGATTCAACAGCTCAGTGAGCAGCCAAAGATCCACTCGTTTACCGCTGGATCAAACCCGTCAAGTCCTCAAGGAGAAGCACCCGTGACATGCATCCAACGATTCAAACAGAGCAGTACAGTCGAGAAAATTCAACGAGAACTTCGACGCAGGAAGCAGGCTCGATACAGGAAGAAACAGTCGGACCACATGATGAACCTGGAGAAGGAGAACGAGCAACTGCAGCAGGAGGTTGAGAGACTCAAGCGCCGTCGTTTCTCGACGACAATGGCTTTTCCTCCACGGGAAAATTTGTGGAGTGCAGCTCTCGAGTACTTCCGTCTCTTTCGACATGGCTTACAAGAACCGAAAATGATGTCCCTGCTGTCTGAAGAGGATAAAATACAGTCGCGAGTCCAGATGGCATTCTTCCAATCCACGATGGCTCCCGACGTCGTATTCAACGCTGACCAAGGCATCGACAAGATGATTCAGTACTGGAATTTTCTCTCATACGCTTTCAAGGACATGGAGATCGAACTCAAGCGCATGATGCAGGAGAATGAAGACTCGTTGGTCGCTACGTCAGTTACCAGCGTCACCATCAGTGAGCAAACACTCCTTGCAGTCTTCCCTCATCTGTCCAATGAAGATACTCCGGAACTTGATGAAACGAAAGTTTTACTCCGTCAAGCTCTCGTTAACCAACGCATCACCATGCTCGGCTCAATTCGCTTTGAGTGGGACGCGATAAATGGACAAGTGACCAGTGTGTCGATAGAGTCGGATATGTTGACTCCAATGCTTCATCTTCTGGGAAACTTGGAAGATGTGTCTCGAGTGTTTGCGGACGCTCTTCTTTCCCTTGATTTCCAGTGGAGACCTAAAGCAAACAATCTCTCGGGAAACAACCAGTAATCTATAGCAGATCGGTCGCATATCCACAGTAAGAAAGAATTCGGTCGAGGAGTTTAGAATATATTTGACGATCTTCCCGTATATGAAAGCGAAATTGCAAACAAAAACAGTTTAAAAAAAAGAAAAAGGGGTAAACGTGCTCGAGTTCATTTTATTTGTCAAAACCGTTTATGCTTGTCCGAAGCCATCTGCTACGAGACGTAGCAAACTGCACAGAAATGCGTCACATTTAGTCGGACATCGCCTTGTTGAACCCAGCATTCGTCCAGAATTTCTTTTCCGCATTCTCCGCCTTGCCACTGCGTCACCATGCGAGTCTCCGACGTGGCTACAGGCGGCAGTGCGCTTTCCCACGCCGCTCTACTCGAGGCCGCACGTCGTCAAGCGGCCAACGAAGCCCCAGCTCAGCTCCGCGATGCCCAAGAAGCCGAGGAAAGCCCTGGAGAAGAGGACAAACAACAAAAGAAGACGCCCCCACCGCCCGCTAGAAGCCTCGCCGCTGCCGTACTCAACGGCTGCGTGGGAGAATTCTACCGCGCGATGGAACACGTGACCAACATTCTGACAGACGAAGAGCTAAAGTTGCCGCAGATCGTCGTCATCGGCGAAGAGAGCAGCGGCAAGTCCAGTGTGCTGGAGAATGTAGCCATGTTGCCGCTGTTTCCCCGCGATTCTGATATCTGCACGAGGATGCCCATCCTCCTCAAAATGTCGCACGGCAACATTGAAGGCGACCCAGAACTCATGCCGCACTGCAAGGGCAACCCGCACCCAGCAGACCAACAACAGATCAAGATGCGACTGATCTACTCGGACGCCCGAGCGCCGATTGAGTCCGAGAGGCTCTTCACACTGCAAGAAGCGGCGCAGCTCATGAGCAAGTGGATGAAGCAGATCGTTCAGGAGGAACACGACGCCAACAAACTCGCTGGAGTCGTGGATCACGTGCTGGAGATTGAAGTGCGCGCGCCCAATTTGCCCAACTTGAAGGTAGTGGACTTGCCCGGAATTGTCGCAGGGAAACTCATTGACGAGCCCGAAGACATGATGCAACGCACTCGGGCGCTTGTGGAAAAGTATCTAAAGATGCCAGACACACTGGTACTAGCGGTAGTGCCAGCGTTTGAGCGTGCGCGAAACTCACAGGCGTTCCAGTTGGTACAGCAGTATAAGCTAGCGGACAAGACGATAGGAGTGTTGACAATGGTGGATCGCGCTCTGGATGAGACGAACCCTGAGGGTCCTTTAACTCAAGTCAAAAGTCGTCTTGACGGTACATCGAGCGATATCGTGTACCTGAAAGAAGGTTATGTGGCTGTGAGAAACCGCAACTCACGTCTAGTGCCTGAGGTAAGTTTGGAGGAGTTTAAAGAGGAGGAAGATGCGTGGCTCGAAGGAAATTTACCCGGATATATCGACCGTCGTCTTGCTTCCAGCACCGTACTGGTGGATAAACTGGAAAAAATGTTGGCAACTCATATTCGTCAGTACTGGGTGCCTGCAACACAAGCGAAAATCAAAAAGGAAATCGAAAAAGTTGCAGACAAAGTGGCGAGTTTGGGGCCTGATGCACAAGAAATAGTCGACGATTTCCTTCGTGTGTCTCAGTCAGTAGCTCGCAAACGCATGTTGCAACTGATAGAGCCGATTGTGCCGCAACTGATGAGCTCAGTTGACGAAATGATGCTGCAATTTGCAGCAATTGTTCATTCGGACTTCATGGAGTCACGCGACGAGCACGAGTTGATTTTGGCTCCTTTTCACGCAAAAGTGAAGCCTTCGTTTAAAACAAACTCAGGTTCGTTGATAGCAGCGTCGATGGTGATGTTAGGCTCGCATGACACATACATCGCCGACCATTTGGTCCGGATCCTCAAGAATATAGTGCTGCACATTGTGAAGCTCGTGCAAAAGACGATCAAATTGGAGGAAAATACGCAGCGCTTAGATCGATTTGGCAATCTTCACTACTTTTTCGCTAGCATTTTATGGGAAAGATTGAACGAACTGTTGATTGATGAGGATGATCTACTGGCACGCTTGGATAAATCCTTTTTGGACTTTGATCCAGAGAACGCCACTAATCTGCAGCTGCCGAAGTCCGTCAAGAAGATTTCGCTCGAAGAATCTAGTGAATTGAAGGTTTTGGCCAATGACTTGGAACTGTATCTGGCCTCGAGGGGTTTCCACAACACTTCGTTTGATGAAGTTTACGTTCCAAAGGATACTTCTGACATGATGCCTATGACCAGGTTCGTACATTTGGATAGTATGGTTTTATTCAACTTAAAACATATCACTAACAATATTTCTCGTGACATGGTAGGGAGATGTCGCGTTTGATCATTAGCGCCCTGGTACCAACGCTGGGGAAAGCGCACCCTCGTGGTCTCGGACAGGCATCTGCACACAATGGATTCCATTTTGGTGGTAGTTTTGGTGCAAAACAGACTACCGAGGAGTCTCGAGAAGCCGGCGAGTTCGAGCTTCGCCTGTTCTTCGCACTTACGTCACACGTGGTTGCCCCACTCCTTCAGTCAATCTGTGGCGTGAGTGATCTGATACGGAAGATGCAGGAATATGTGTCCAGCTTTCCGAAAGTGTCAGCTTGCAAGACGCATATTTTCCACGATACGACGGCTGGAAAACGCAAGAAGCTGAAGAAGAAGATGAAGCACCTGGATGCAGCTGCTGAAGGGCTGAAAGCACTCTTTCCTTGATTTTTATATGATCGACGCTGCTTCGAAAACGAATACGCAATTTATGTGTCGTAAAAAAAGTAAAAAATCGAGATTTCAAAGCAAATTATATAATTTTTCATACATGCTGCGAGTTTCTTCTTATACCATAGAACGCCACTGGAAGTCAGGGGTGACCGAAGATCTCTGGAAGACTTGCGCCACGTCTTCCACGTTGCCTAATAGATGCAACATCGGTGTTAACAGATCCGAATGAGCTATGACACTAGTGAAGCATCGACTCGCACTATCCCACTCGAAGCGTGTCAAGCCTCGCATGACAATGTGTCGACCAAGAAGTTGTTCGGCAAGCTCGCAGTTTGTGCCATTCCGGCTGATCAAGTGAGGAAACACGTTGCGTAGTGTTCGTTCTGTAACAGTGACGCTGGTTTCTGTGATAGCTTCCAACGACCCAGCGGCACTTCGGTCCAAACCCTCTACTTTCACTTCCACGTCTTTAAACCACAAGGAGATGCACTTCCAGCTTCTCAGCATGGCATCGTGCCCCTGTCCAGTGTTAAGCACCACATCGGGGCTCATAGTTTTCCGTAGAAAAGCCAGTTGCTCGTCGCTGTGTTTAATGATAGTCGACCGTCCTCTTGACTGCAGACCGTATCGGAACAGTTTAAAGTACTCGACTGCTACATCCCAGCCATTGTGTCGTGCTGGCAGAGCTGAAATCTCACGACGTCGATACTCAACCTTGTCAATCTCTTCGCGCAACTTAAGCGTCTGTTTCTTAAGGTGACTAATACGGTCGTCATGCATGTAGTCCAACCTCTTCTCCTCGCGGCACTTTGCAGCCGCAGCTTCTTGTTTCTCGCTGTTTAGCGACTCTGTGTCTGTTTCCGGCTGTGGCGTGCTCGCTTCTGTGCGTGCACAGTGAAGCTTTCGACTCGAATAGTCCGGCGATTCAACGCGCTGTCGCTTTGTTCCGCTCGTCAACGATAGTAGTCCGAGGACTGCCTCAGCATCGCGCTGAGGAATGACCGAGCGCTCACTACCACAGCTCGTCCTGTTCACTGGTCTAGACTCATATGGGCGCGTTGCAGGGTAAGAGGGTTGGCGCGGCCGATAATAGCCTCGATAAGACTGTGGGGCTCTATACTCTTCACTGACGACGTCCCTGCTAGACCGTCTGCGCTGTACCACCCCGCCGATGATGCTGTCACTGAGGAAGCGATAGTTTGGTGGGCGGAGGGTGTAGAAGTCCATCGTTATAAAATCCGGAAGAAATTACTTGGACTCTGTTGTCGGGACTGCGAAATGAGAAATGACGTTCGGACTCCACACAATCTGCGATAATTTGGAAGGATAGGTAAAAGTAACAGCTGTCTGTATTACGGTGCAGGACGGCATCCTTTTCGACGATCCTCTCGATAGTAATCGATTAAAGTATTTCTATCGAGAGGAACTACTGTTTAGCGTTGGCACTCTTACATATATGTAGTGCGAGTTTTCAAAGATCCATGTCACTGAAACTTTAGAATTCGCAGTGCGGACGAACAGGAGCTCACGAACACAACCTCTATATGTGTGACAAGAGCTATATTTAATATATCTGCTGCCTCACATATAGAGGTGCTAATGTCAACGGTATCCTCTCAACACGAAAGTGTACAGGAGAGCACATCCTTTTCGGCATGAGGACTGCCAACACAGGTTGTGATCGTAAAGGCAGAGCCAAATACCAGTGCAGCGAGGAGGGCCCATGAAGTTGCAGACGATTTACTGCGATATATTTTGTCTACATCGTGGCACTACGTCCGTTGGTCTTCATTTGCATGTTAAGTCTGAGCGTGTTCCTGGAACATCATTAATAGATGGCAATGCGAGCTATCCGTTGCGTCCTGAGGGTTTCGTGTAATCCAAAGACCTTTCACAATAATGTTGGACACGTGGCAAGGACACGAAAAGCGACGCGACTGCGAAGTGGCTGAATTATAGATATAAACTAGGAATGAAAGCTGTTAGTGAGTGTTACTACGAAATTGTTGCACACAGCTCGGCGTTGCGTGGAGTTGTAGAAGGAGTGCTTTGCCAGCTCGCTATTGTGATCAAAGTAAAGAGCCCGGAATCGACACTTCTTACGTTTCACTTCCGTCATAGGTACCGTTAAAAAATTGTAAATCATGAAACTGCCGTGGTCATCGTTTGGAGATATCACTATGAGGGGGTATTATGCCTTGGAGGATCATTTGTAAATGCTCTCAGTGTGATATACTTGTGTTCAGCGGCAACAGCCGGACCATCTGGTCGATGGGCAATTGCCGATCAATTGAAAGTTCCGCTTGCGCCCCAACTTTGAAACTGGTTCTTTTAGAGGAGAGAGATATTGACAGTACTTAAGTTTGCGCTGTACTTTATTCTGCATTATAGATACATGTACTGGAATATGTTTGCAAACTTCGCAAACTGCTACATTCTTTGTATCCGTATATTATTCAGGCAAATCCATTTACTGTATTGTATGCAAAGCCTAAACAGTTCTTGTACAACGACACCACGATATTCCCCATCAAGGACAAATTACATATTAGTAATAAGCTACAGAGCGTTGCAACAAAGTTGAGCGACAATATGACTTGTGGTTCATGATGGAAACCTTCGAGGCATCTCGAGTCTTTATTCCAGGGCAACAACACGTTCCAATTGACAGGTACAAGCAGTGGATACCAGCGGAGCTAAGCTCAGCTGCGCCACCGACAAGAGTTCTGTACCTACCTGTGGTAAGTAAACAACTGCTCTGTGGTGCTCCTTTTTTGACGACTTTTTTTACAGCTGACTAGAACCAGGGTTCACCGTGACAAAATCGCCCGTATTATGGTAATCAAACATTCAGATTGGTGTCGCACGTAATACACACGTGGGGCTTAATCCAAGTTATAGGAATGAATTTCTGCCTCGACGCTTGGTAAATAGTCTTTACTAACGACAGTAGCTGGTGCCTGAATTGTTAGTAGAATTGTTGGTATGATAGGGAAATACATGTACACTATGCTCCATGGATGCTCATCAGTGCCTTCCCATCCGCGTTTATTGATTGGGTTTGTTGAACTATCGTCGTAATCCAGGCGTAAAGTACCCCTATGTTCGATATTCGTCCTATGACGTTGTCTTGGAGTTTATATGTGTATGTAAAGATTGAGCGAAACTTGGCCTTTGGTTTGCTAGTGCTTCGCAGGATCAGGTACACATCCAATCTCTTTCTTTCCATCTTCTTTAAAATAACCACCATAGCTTACTGTTACTGTAAACATCGTGTTGAC
>NW_008649034.1:433507-444774 GCF_000247585.1 Phytophthora nicotianae INRA-310
TCCATAATTTGAATTCACAGGTGATTGGGTGATAAGGGCATTAGATATTACAGGTTTCCGATTTGTTATTGGTGGATCACAATCATCGTAGTAGTTGTTTTGAGCCAAGACTCAATACGGATTGATAGCCATCGACTTTTCACGGCTTTTCCCTGATGACATCAGTAACATCGACCATATAGGTTGTACCTAAGTATGTTGCAGTGTAGCACACTGTGTACTGCTAACAACGGATAGACGGTTTGATCTGCGGAATATCCTTTAATGTTCCCTGGTCTTGAGATTTGTATGCACACTGAGTTTACACTAACACCTGAAGACTAGCTTCCAAGTGTCGTGAAGTACATGCACTGTACTGCATTCTTTGGTTAACTAAGTGAAAGAACGCCATACAGTACATGAATCTTGTAGATAAATGCTGACTGACTAAAATGTTGAGCAAGATCACACGGACCGTTGGCCACCGCTATAAGAATATCCAACAGATTCATGATTAACCAGTGCATCAAAATCTACATCCACAAGATTAAAATTCACATGCTGAAAAAGAAGTGTAGAATGATGCAATGTATTGCGGCTCGGATTAGTTGTCACTCGAAAAGAAGCGTTTTGGATTAGCCATTTCAATGAAAGGTCATGTCAATACATTCTATTCAACATGCAGTAACTGGAGCTTCTTCATGATTTAAAAAAAAAAGTGTGCTAATTGCTGCTGCCTTCAACCCTGTTTAATGACTCGAACCTAGATGTATCGAGTTCAACTCCATTACTTCGGAAACACACATCATCGCCCCGGGTGTTGCAATCTAGAATGGATACAAGCAAGCCAGCTAACGTACATGCTTATTGCACAAAAGCGACTTACTTAGAATAATGCTATTAGTGTTAACGAAACGGAAGCCACGAACGGGTAAAATTCTGGGCTTTCATATTGAGCATGAGCGTACAGACCAGGTTTCTGCCAATACATCTTCACTTTTATTGCCTAATAGAGCTCGGTCGTCTTAGCGAAATGTATTGTCCTGATTACAATAAGTATTAGTCTCAACTAAGTTTGCTACGGACGCGATATACATGCACCGTACGAGATTAACTGTGCCTGTTCTCTTCTTCTTCGTGTTGTTTTACAAACTAAATAATAACAGCCGTGAGAGATGCTTGCGAAAATGTTTGTTTCTGCTGCCAAACTATTCTCATTAAAAGTCTTCGATTATTACGGTGAGTCCTCTTCGGTAAGAAGTGTTGACGCGTAGTGGTGTTTGGCTTACACGCTTGTGTTACGGCACTTCGTCGATTCTGCTGCGTAGCGTGCTTCTGTTTACCACAATATTACTACTAGTACAACCGTACAGGTAAGTTATCGACCAACTCGAGAGAAAGATATATATGTAAAACAAGAGCAACCTAACTACCAACGCGTTGTAGTATATAGAACCTTCAATGTCGCTCAGAAATAGTAAATTCATTCTATTTATACTTAGTTTGCCGACAATCTCCACTGGAAATTGGGAGAAATGATAGCCTTCTCAAACACTTGCATCACTGCCTCCAAGCTACCCACTAGACTGTGTATCGGTCTCAACAAGTCTGACTGGGCTATCACACTACTAACCCGTCGTTGAGCTGGGTTCCACTCAAACTGAATTGAGCCACGCATGACGATTCTTTGGCCAAGAAGTTTCTCTGCTAGTTCTTTGTAGCTGCCGGTTTGGACCCACAAATGAGGAAACACGTTGCGTAGAGTCCGCTCTGTGATGGTGACTCTGGTCGTTGTAGAGGCGACAAGTAAACCTGTAGGTCCCCTTTCCATCCCTTCAAGCTCCAACTCGACGTTTTGAAACCATAGAGAGATGCATTTCCAGGACTTGATCATTGCTTCAGGGCCTTGTCCAGTGTTGAATGCCATATCAGGAGCCATAGTTGCCCTTAAAAGCTCAAATTGGCTTCGAGAGGACTGACTTCTACACTGGAGACCGTTTCGAAAGACTCGGAAATACTCGAGTGCCACGTTCCACAAATTCTCTCTAGCTGGCCGAACATAGGAGCCCAGACGCCGTCGTCGCTGTAAGCTCTCGATCTGCATTCGAAGCTGTTGATTCTCCACCTCCAAAGTCCTATCGTGATCGTCCTGCATCGTCCTGTGTTCTTGCTGGTGTTTCTTCTGTGTGGTAGTCCAGTCCAGTGGAACTTCTTTTTCACTTTTCAATGATTCTGTATCAGTAGCTGGCGTTTGCGCTTCACTGCCGACAGGAGATATCGGAAGCTGGCGCTTAGAAGGCACAAAAGTCGACGTCTCTCTCGGTCTCTTCCCAGTCGTGAGGGAGAGCAAACCATCCACTGCTGCGTTCCTTGCAGGTGTCACCAGCAAGATGTTGGTGTCACTCGAAACCGCCTTGTGCACGTACGTGTCTTTGATCTTTCGAGCTCGAAAGTGTGACTGGCGTGCACTAGCGAAGCCGATTCGATTAAAGGCACCAGTGGCGTCTACCGCTTGCATCGTAATCGAACTACAAGCCAAGGAGTTGCCGCTTTATCTGGAGACTGCGAGATGAGAAATGGGGTTCAAACACTGGGCACAGATGATAACGGGAACGATAGGCAGCTATTTCTGGCTGCCAGCAGTAATTGTGTGGTGTGGCAGGCTGCGAATTACTGCGTGTTTTCCTTATTTGGAGTCTCAGCGTGAATATGGAGAGTTCAGTAAAACCAGCTGGAGATGTGCCCAATTAAAAAAACTTGCAGGATCACTCAGAAATGCTGATTGCGCTGGCATTTATCTGGAAACCACTATGGGGATGTAAACTGCCGTGGGAAAAACGTGTCGAGCAAAGCCCTAAATGGCTCTTGAACTGTACGACACTACAACACCGAACCAGAATGATGAGGAGTTCTTGGAACCGTAAACCAAAAACGACTCCTTTCTGCTCTTGCGGCAACACATTGACGTGAGTACTCCAAGGAAAGCATTAAGACGCAGTACTGGAGTATATGCACCAGTGAGTGCTTTTCTTATACTGCTTGGTCTGCACCTGGAGAGCTGGAATTCGACCAATGCTCTCCTAATGATTTTGCTCGTGACGATAGTTTTCTTGCCATACATGTGGTTGACCGTAGGTAATGATGTAATCTGTGCGGCGTTCTCAACCACACGTAGGGACCTACTTTAAGTACGATTCGCAGGGTACAAAGAGATTGACTCATTTTTGTATGTGTGAGTTCTCGCGAAACCACGATCTATTTGCTTTGACAGTGTAGGGACTGCTGCCGCTTTTACGCGCTTTGATTCACCAATAATTATAAACAATAGTGAGGGAATGGTCAGCAATGTCCTAAATTGAGGGATCTAAGACTTGTCTTCATGAGCACAACGTGGTTACCACACTTTCGCTGACGCTGAATTATAAAGCTACAAAACCTGCAAAACTTGTAGTATCGCGACTAGATTTTGATCATATAATAATCTGCCTACAAATTTGACAACAAAGGTGTCCAAAAGAGCAAAAAAAGAAGCAAACAAGATATTCGCCTTTGGGGTGATGTCGAAATAACTACGGAAGGTAGTTTTGTCTACTATGATATCGCGACATTTTGTCAACTTTTACCAACGCCACGCTATCACAACTTTGCTAACTTCGTTTCCCCAACAAAGTCATATCTCTATAGCTTAAAGAAGTTAGAATGAACTAAAACCTATACTTTCAAGACATTTCTGTTCATGCTGCAGTTGTATTGGAATGCTGATGTCTGCTTTTTCTTAGAGGCTGAATTTGAGTACGCTAGAGCTTTAAATGGACGACTTATGTACTCATTTGGGTACATTAGGATAATGTGAAAGATTTGGATTTGTACAGTGCAGGTAGCTGCAACATCGGCAAAACTTCACCACCGTTCAATGTCTCAAAGCTATTAGTTCTGCCCGAATAGATACAATACTGCTACTAGTTCATTCATTTGCTGGTATAAAGACACTTATAAAATACAGTGAGTTGCCACCAACCGATATTAATAGTGGTCTGCTGCTTTGCGGATACAATCTTTGAGATGGTGACATCGATACAGTTTAATCATTCCGAATGTTTCCCTAAAACACATTACGGAACTCTTATTTTAGAAAAGACGGAGCCGCCACGTCGTACTAACTCTGATTTCTGCCAGGACGAAAAACGCAAACTGGAGTACTTCCTGTGCGCGTTACCTTCATCGATTTTCGCCACCGTAGCACAACGTGAGTACTCAGACCTCTTCTTTTTTGGAGATGTTTGGTATTTTAATACCATACGAAGCGTAACATGGCAGAGATTCGGTCTGGTCCATGAACTAGCCTGTATTCTACACAGGATCAACAAAAGATTTGCTCCGATCGTAAGAACAGCGCTAAGACTAAAACAGTACATCTGGTTTGAGGCATATATTTTGAATCACTACACATTGTGTAGTACACAAATATCGTACAGTATCCAAGAGTCCATCTTGAATATCGGTAAAAGATCCCCCCCCCCCCCCTCCTCCCCAGTGTCGAAAAATCTTTGAGATCCTTGTAAATAAAAAAGAACGAGTTAGGATCAATGGTAACACGGAAGGTATTCAACGAGTTATACACGTTACCAAGTTTGAGCTTAACAGAATAATGCAGCTAACTGCTCTCGTTGGTTCTACTGCTGTATTGTACACCGAAAACTAGTTGAGCAGTGATTCTCAATTAAAATCTATAATGCTGCTTGACTCCACGTCTAAACGAGAACTTGTCACTGACAAATTCATTTACGACTGAATTACCTATGCGAAATTAAGGTATTTTATAGTACACAGATCTCCAAGCGCTGGTTATTTCCATTGGAAATCTGACGAAATATGGGACTTGTAAAATACGCGAGAGACGTCATCCAAGTTACCCAGAAGACACAGCATCGGAGTGAGCATATCTGATTGAGATATCACAGCAGAGACTCGTCGAGACGCGGCATCCCACTCGAAACGAGTCACTCCGTCCAGGTGGAATCGATGACCAACAATTTTCCCAGCCAGTCGATGCAAGTCTTCGTCTTCGCCACTACAAAGATGCGGGAACACGTTACGAATTGTGAGCCCACTGATAGAGACACTGGTTGTCGTGGTGGCGACAAGCGACCCATCAACACTTCTGACCAAGCTATCCAGCTCTATCTCCAGGGCTTGGAACGCGTACGTAATGTATTTCCAACTGGTAATCATGGTCTCAATACCTTGTTGTGCGTTGAAAATGACGTCGGGTGACATTGAAGATCGAAGGAAATCCAATTGAGTACTGCCTTTGCTGGTAGAGGATTGTCCATTGGCTGAAAGACCGTAGCGAAAGAGTTTGAAATATTCCACAGCAACGTTCCAAACATTTTGTTGGGTTGCGTCGATTGCGGATAGCGCAGACTTTCGCTGACTGAGGATCTTGATTCTCTCTCGAAGTATCTTTGTTTCTGCTTCAAGACTGAGCATGTACTCGTGCTTCTTCTTCCTGTACCGGATCTGACGCTCACGTCGAAGTGTTCGGATACGCTCCCTCTCTGCGATAACTTGCTGTATTGTGGCCTCGTAGGGGTTCGAGCTTCTGACTGTTTCTGGCATAGTTTGGATTGTAATAGCAGTCGCATCGCGGCTGTCGGAGGTTAGTGTTTGCTGCTCAGTGTTCATTAACGAGGGCATTCTCGAGGTCGTTATTGGACGGTTTATAGCGACCGCAGCGCCATGTTCTCCCAGATGAGTTCTTGCTAACTCTGTCGAGAGAACGTGCTCGGATGTTCGGCAGTGCTGTGGGTATTGAACCTTGGCGAGCTCAATATTCCTCGCGGGCCTCTTGGCTTCAACGGTACCGTAAATTACAGCATCGTTTAGAGTGTGGCTGTTGGGGGGACGAAGAACACCCTGGTTCACTGTAATCAAAGAGGACTCTAAAGCTCGGGATCGCTGCGGATACTGGGAAGATACGTCAGTACTGGCAACGGCCTTGGCCTCGTAGATCTCTACTTCTCTCGCTGGTCTCTTGAATTCGGTGTCATCGTAAATTAGAGCGTCGTTTAGAGCATGAGTGTTGGGAGAGCGAAGAACATTCCTGCTCATTGCGAGGACTTGAAGCTCCTTCTGCTGAAGTTCTCTTTGTGTCAATGCAAAGTTTAGACTGATGTGCAAGCGGCTCATGTCAAGTGAAGAACTTGCGGCAAGACTCTTGCCGAGCCTGGATACATCGGTAGCATGCAAAGCGGCAGAACCAGCATGTATATTTATGTATGTTGCACTACCAGATTACTTGGGGGAGGCCTTGAAGCGTTCCGTGTTCGTGTGCTCTTTTCATTGGGAGGAAGGCTGTGCAGATCGCGCACTCGACTAGAGTGATTGCGTTCGGTAGCTACTTTTGATATATTCCAGCCACGATGTACAAAAACTACGCCGAGAATCACGCTGCGCGGATCCATAGACAGAAAATGCGCACAGCAAAGCCCAAATCTGCTCATTCGTCTTAACTACACGCCCCCACAAGTCGCAACCGCAAGCTTCAAATCTGACAGTGGCTACAGGAGCGGTACATGTATGTTGAGTTGGGATGAATGTCAGCGACAAGATGGCGGATACGATTGATATCCCCAATAGTGGTTCTCATTAAGTAAGGCGGTCTCCAATTTAACTTCTCGTTACTGAAACACTCTGTAGTGCTGTTACAAAAACAGACTTATTTCTTTTAAGAGGTGGTTAACTATGCATATACACCATTCTGTATTGGATCCCTTAAAGAATTCAAGCACATCTGTCCTATCCAGCCGCTCACAAAAGCTTTCCATATCGAAGCGAAACTCAACAAAGTGTGTGTACAACGGAAGAGACATCTACTTAACACTAACATTCCTTTTATCTCACATTCCAATTTCCACAAACGCTTTCATTCAGCACATTTGCCGAGTATGCCCACGGTACCAGTCAGGGCTTATGAAACTTCAAAGGCATACGGTTTTTGGCGTGGAGGCTTGGCATCGCCGGTGCACATCTATGCTCTTGTCCTACAACTCACACCTGTGAGAGTATTACAGTACTTTGTATGCCCGTGAGCATCGTCTTGACGCTACATGTACCACAAATATGGCTCACCTCTAAATAACAATTCCTTTTAATAACGATATTGTTTGATTATATCACTAATGAGAGGATATACATGTATTTGGTTCAGTACTTGAAGTATTTGAATAAAAAGTACTTTGTATAGAAAAAAGTGTGCATTGGTTTTGGCCTACTTTTGATCTTTTTTTATTATGGTGGACAATAGCAGTCAAGACAAGAACTTTTTTCAGAAAAAGTGCTTTATGAGAAAAAGTCACATTGGAAGAATGAAGTACGCATGCTGATTGGACGGGATGGCATTCAGACGAAAAAAAAAGCATTAAAAATTTAATGGTTTTTTTTTCGTCTGAATGCCATCCAAGCCTATTTTATTACGGTAAGTTATATACGTTGCAAGCTGTGGTGACAAGTCCATAATTTAGTGCTTGATCACGGAAACCTTTTAAGTATTTGTACATGTACAGCGTCAAGCACCGTCTTCTTGGAGTTTACAGCCTCGCGTACAATCGTCGATCCATTATCAAATAGTGCTTTGCAGTCGATGACTTGATGTATTTCCGGTGCGATTGTGGGGCGATCTTGGAACGGCAGTGCGATGCTCTCCTCACAGCGAACCCCATCGAACAGCTCCTGCCGACAGGTATCTTCACAGCAATCCTGTGCATGCACGCTCCAATTTGCTTCTGAGACTGTAAGATGTCATTCTGAATGCGAAAGGCTTTATCGAGACAGTTCATCTTATTCGAGGTAAGATACGGGAGCTATAATACGCATAGCTCCGACCAAGATCTAAGCAATACGTGTCGTTATACCTTCACGAGTTGCGGAGATTTCACTGAAGAAGAGCTGCTATAGTACACATAACAGCGCTAGATCACAGCACTAACTTATTTTCTGTCTTACAAACAACAGGATGCAGAAAAATGAATTCACATTTATTTGAAGGATTTTAATGATTTGGCTTCAATTAGAAATCCAGGGTGACTGAAGCCCCCTTAAACACGAGAGATACGTTCTCTAAACTTCCTACAAGACAGAGCATCGGTGTCAGTATATCCGACTGGGCCATCACACTCGATATACGTCGGTACACCGGATCCCACAAAAATCGCGTCGTGCCATGGATCGAGATCTGCTGTCCTTGGAGTTTCTCAACCAACTTTAACCCGGCAGCGTCTTCCCTGCTGTGAAGGTCGGGAAACACATTGCGGAGCGTATGATCAGCGATCGTGACTTTAGTTATTGTGGCAGCAACAAGAGATCCCGCGTCTTGCTGATCCAGACTCACCAGCTCTAACTCGACGTCTTCAAACATCGCAGTGAGCGATTTCCAAACTTTGATAAACGCTTCTGGGCCATATCCGACGTTCAAGGCAACGTCTGGAGCCATAGTGGATCTCACGAAACCCTCCTGCTTGGACGTCCCATCATATCCGTGTTGAAAGACTCGGAAATATGCTGCTGCAGCGCCCCAGACAGAGTCGGCGGTTGAAGCGACGTTGAAGACCGCGCAACGCTGTTGGTCGAGTTCCTTGATCACTTCTCGAAGACGACGAGTCTCCTCGTCCAAACTGTCAACGTAGACGCCTTTTTTCTTGCGATATCGAACCTGCCGCAGTCGGCGGAGCTCGCGCAGACGCACCTGCTCCGAGAGAAAAATCTGTGCGAGGGTCTTGGCTATTTCGTCGTGACAAAGAGTGCCTGAGCCGGAAGCCCGTGACTTCTGCAGCGTTCTCTTAATGTCAGCAGTGTAAAGTGCATTGGCTCTTGAACTTGGAGCGTGCTTAGAGGTAGTGAGTGATTTTCGCAATCGCTTCTGCTCATCGGGGTGGGGGCGGTGGGGACTGTCGGATCGCCTTACACGCTGGACTACTCCAGCAATGACATCGTCGCTGAATCGCTGGCTGTTGGGTGGGTAGAGAGCGCAAGTGTCCATTGGAGGCGATTTACTTTAGGCAAATTGAAAATGACAGTGAGAAGGCGGCCGAATGAGAGGACAATGGAGGCTACTGCCTTATCTGCAAACCTTGATTGTGTGGGTAGCAGTGGGTTGGTACAGCTAACACTACGGTTGAGGTGGGCAAATCGAGAGAGTCACCACGCTGCTTCAGCTACTCAGCACGAAATCACCGTTTACCAAGTTACTGCTACATACATGTACCTCCCAGGTAATGCATGTAACACAGTGAGATTGTGATTAAAGTGACCATGCTTTACTGCCTTGATAGTCCTAATAACAAGGGCACCGGTATGTTAGATGGCGATGGACTGGTAGGACATTGGATTATGGAACGCTTGGCTTACTCCAGAGTGGAATTCCTTGTACTACATAAAAAGGGCACCTTAAAACTAGCAACACAGATATCAGGATACCGGCTCCAAGAAAACTCATTCTTGAAAATCTAAAGATCATGTACTTACAAAGAATGTGTGGGTATTTTGAGGCGTTCTATAGTCGTGATTTACCCAATAAAAGACCTCAAGTAGATAAGACGAGAAAATGATAATGTATATTGCAGTTCAGTGGTTTGGATTCAACCGGAAGTCAGGAGAGATAAGAGCACCCTCAAATACGCGAGACACGTTCTCTAAACTGCCAAGTAGGCGAATCATGAGCGTCAGCATATCCGACTGGGCCAGTACGCTAGATACACGTCTACACACAGGATCCCACACAAACCGCGTCGTGCCACACATTGAGATAGACTGTCCAAGAAGCTTGTGTGTCATCTCTAGTATCACAACGTTGTCCCTGTTGTAAAGGTGGGTAAACACACTGCGGAGCGTATGCTCAGTGATCGTCACAGTGGTTCTTGTCAGAGCAACGAGCACCCCCCGTATCGTCCCTACCCAGGCTCTCCAACTCTATCTCGGCGTCGTCGAACTTTTCCGATAGGAATTATTGAAAATCGCTTGTGTACCATATTCGGCGTTGAAAACAACGCCCGGAGTCATTTTAGCTTTAAGAAAATCCTCTTGAACGTTAGGGTAGTCTCGTACATCCAACTTCGCTGCAAATTGGCTTACGGAAGCCGTAGCGGAAGAGTCGAAAGTACTCAACCGTTACACCCCACGCAGTGTCGATCGTATCAGCAAAACTGATGATCGCTCGACGCTCTAGCTCGAGTTTTTCGACCACTCTTCGAAGACGATAAGTCTCCTCCGCTAGACTGTTAGCGTAGCTGACTTTCTTCCTGCGGTACCGAAATTGGCGCGCTCGACGGAGTTCACGCAAACGAGCCTTCTCGTCGATAAGGCCAGCGAAAACTTTGGCTTTGTCGTGCTGGTTAACAGCGACCACGTCGGAAACCTCGGAATCGTCCGGCGCTCTCTTCGTCTCACATACTGGCGTGGCTCCTTGACTTAGAGATGCCTCCCGATACCCTTGATCGAAGGCTGTGGCAGGCCTTTGCGTTTCTGGTTCGTGTGTCTCTAGATTCCATTGAGGCGGATGAGGACGATCCAAAACTCTGGCAACGTGAATGTCAGATGAATTGTCGGTTCCTCTTGTACGCTGGACTACACCAGCAATGACAGTTGCTCAACTGCTGACTACTGGATGGATGGAGAGTGGAATTGTACATTGGAATGGAAATGAGAGCAACGATGTGATTGAGTCGGAGTAAATTGTGAGATGAAGTGGTCTGACGAGTAGCGGGACACCAGCTTTTGGCAAACATAGATTATCATTGTGACCGGTAACGCTACGCCGCTGGTGATGACAGGTGGTTAGACTGAGAGAATGACCATAAGGGAGACATCTACTCTCAGCAAACACTTGCTGTGTAACGCTACTGTATGGATGCACGCACAACGGATGAAAGGAACGTGCAGTGATTAGTCACCTTGTTGGTTCATGCGGGTATGTAGATAATATGCATCTAATCAGGGTTACATGCTGGGCCTCGTCGTCGATTATAATGATAATTGTTGGCGTCGCCCAGGCCTAGCTGGCCTACTGGTGGTGGGTAGGTGTCACATGTAATCGAAACTCTACCGTTGGTAGGCTAGAGCAAACTGGCCTTGAAACTCGAGCACAGATTTGAGTTTGAGTGGTGGTGAGCGTTGAAAACAACAGTCAAAATGGTGTTTGTGGCGCCTAAACTGACAGCAGATGCACAAGACGGTCAAAGCGAGTTCGTAGCGCTGGGCCGTCCTTCTTTAGGAAGCCGTCGACGGCACGGCAC
>NW_008649034.1:448179-450903 GCF_000247585.1 Phytophthora nicotianae INRA-310
ACATGCCCACATTGTGGACCAAATTCTGAGCGAGCAAAAGAGACTTCGAGAACTCCGTCGTTTGCGGCAGATTCGGTATCGGAAGAAGAAAGACGACTACGCCAATACCCTCGAACAGGAGACTCGTCAGCTACAAGACGAAATCAATAAGCTCGAGAAGCGACGACGTTCGGTATCCTCTGCGATCCCGACCAAGGAGAACGTCTGGAGTGTTTCGACCGAATACTTTCGACTGTTTCGTTACGGTGTCAAGACTTCTGCTACTACGCAGCCGTCGGCTCAGCAAGACTTGCTGCGCAACGCTATGGCCCCAGACGTGGCGTTTAACGCTGGTCGCGGCATAGAAGCCATGATGAGGAGCTGGAAATGTCTGTGCATGTGGTTCGAAGATGTGGAACTCGAGCTGGAAGGCCTGACGAAGACTGGCAACTCGGTAGTCGCTGAGACGACGACAAGAGTCACCATTACGGAGAGGACATTGCGGAATGTGTTCCCTCATCTTACGAGTAGTGACAAGGACCATCCTTTGGCGGATAAGCTGCTGAATCAACGGCTTGTCATGCGCGGCTCGATGAGGTTCGAGTGGGATCCCGCTTACTGCCGCGTGGCGAGCGTAATGAGCAAGTCGGATCTATTGAGATCTATGCTGCGTCTTTTAGGGAACTTGGAGGACACGTCTCGCGTGTTTGAGAGGGCTCTGATCTCTCCGGACTTCCAGTGGAGGTCAACTAAACCATAATTTCATGTTTTATTTCCATGTTTCCAAGAGATGACAAAGTTCTGAATATCTGATCTAATCTAAGAGGTACGTTTATTTTGTTTTAGTAAAGAAATGGCGTAATCATTTAAAGTCGGTACAGATGGATGCAATTACAGAGGCAACGCTTACTCTGATATTTATGTCAGGCTGACGCTGTCAGGAAAGGCAAAACTGCTTTCACTTGTTCACATGAATGAATTGGTCTCAAAGGTAGTATAGCATGCATGGACGCGTCCGTCGTAGACGCCGCTAAACTCTCGCCATGAACCGACAGAGTTATCACCTTCTTTGACGCTTTTTTACGTGCACTCATGCATATAGCACAGTCTTTCTTAGTTCGAGAAATGCAAAGATAAAATACTCAGCATGGTCGCACAACCCTGTCTTTCGTCTTCGAGACAGTCTAGCACCTATACTTTAGTAAAAGGGCATTGTTGGTTTATTTACCACTCGATAATTTTCGTCGGATACATGCATCATTTCGAAACAGAACGAATGCTAATAAATGTAGATCTAACCAAGTGGTTTGTGTGAGAATAGCGACGTTTGGAGTTCATCACCGTGAGCAACTTTTACACAGAGTGGATTTACATTATGTGGTCACAGTTAAGAAGTTCGGTGCCACGGAGGCTCTTTGAAATGCTCTAGCTGCGTCAACCAGATACCCGAGTATACGTAGCATCGGTCAACACGTCCGACTGACTCATGACTCTTGCAATCCGGTGGCAGGGTCACTTCTTTTAAATGCTCTACCACGCACGACAAGCGTTTGGTCGAGCTGTTCATCGACTAAATTGCCACGAGTATCTGACCCGCTGGTGAAGAGAAGAAAGACATCACAATTTGTTTCCTGTGAGATGGAAAGATTAGTTGCCGTTGTAGCGATTAAAGGTCCCCTTCGACACTTGAGTAATCTGCTTCCAGTATTGTAAGTATCATCTTGTCCACGCCGTATGAAACGTTAAATGCTACATTGGTGTAAATGACGTTCGAGTCCTCATTGGATATCGGGTTGTGGTAGTGATTCATCTTCGAACGCAAGACTCACAAGACTTTGCATATTCGGCTACTACTCCACGAATCTGGGTCGTCACAGAATGTTGGCGCTGCTCAAGTCCATCGATCTTAGTTTACCAGCCTCCTCATTAAGAATGAGCATAATGTTTTTCAAATATCGAATGGTGCAGTCGGTATAGCTCTCGCAGTCGTAATTTCTCCAAGATTGCAAGCTCCGCCATAGCAAAGAATTAGTAGTCATTTATCTGAAGTATTGGCGCTCTTGTAAGCGATGATGTTGTTTCTCGGTGCGTTTCCCAGGGTATCCTTGAAATGAGTCCTGTCTCTCCTTACGCACGTGACCATTGTCTTAGATATGAGGAATAAGAACGTCGAGGTCTCGCTTCCTCCGAGATCTGGGGCGTGTAGGATCATTGCAGAGTTCTGGCTCGCTCGACGATTCCTCAGATCACAGTGTCGTTAAGTAAGTAGGCTGAAGGACACAGTCGTTCATTGATGAAAAATGCCCGGCACGTTCTTCTTTGAGTGATATCGGAGAAATGAAGAACCTCAAATCGGTCTTGCGTAGTGTCTATGTGTCTGATTTGGACGAAGCAAAGGAATTTGGTACTAGTAAAAGAGATTGTGGCTCCCTTGGTATCCGGATACTAATGCCCAGACGTGTTCAGCGGATGGGATGACAGATAACACCGCGAATTGCGAGGTTCACTGTACAAATTCAGTGTAATGCAGAAAAATCTCGAAGACGTGGATAACTACGGTGTTTTGCAGGTTCAGCTGTGCGCGAGAGCAATACATGTACAATAGCCAGTAAGGGCTTCATCTGTCGGTTACATAGACCACGTAAAGGATTTAGCGGATCCCCCACTTGATTTTAGTGAAAACAGAAGACTTCGATGCGGATGGTCCCGCCATTTTTTTGCGTAACTGCATCAACATGCCGCCCA
>NW_008649034.1:452262-456097 GCF_000247585.1 Phytophthora nicotianae INRA-310
CTGGATATTCGTGTATCACGAACACCGAACTGGAACAGTCGAAAGTACTCGACGGCTACGCTCCAACCGCTTTCCTTAGCCGGAGCCGCTGTAAGCACAGCACGACGACGTTCCGTAAGCTCCTCGATCTCCACTCGGAGTTTCTTGTTGCGTTCGTCGAGGCTGTTGGCGTAGTCGTCTTTCTTCTTCCTGTATCGAATTTGCCTCACTCGACGCAGTTCCCGTAGACGCAATTTGTCGGCGATGATCAAGTCGACCATGACTTTGAGTTGGCCATCATGTGCCATTGACTCAGCAAGCGCGCTAGTATCCGGCCTATGAAGCTTCTCCTTCAGTGCAGAAAGCATGTCATTGGTATCTTGGTGCTTCCCCCAACGTCCTGCTGCAATGTT
The DNA here is from genome assembly GCF_000247585.1 of Phytophthora nicotianae INRA-310. Lineage (NCBI taxonomy): Eukaryota > Oomycota > Peronosporomycetes > Peronosporales > Peronosporaceae > Phytophthora > Phytophthora nicotianae. Next base: position 452,655 of record NW_008649034.1, read on the forward strand.
TCTTGAAGGTATTCCCGTTTCTTCACATTCATGAGTCTGGGTGTGCCATTGCTCTAGTCGAGGACGCTGCAATGGCGGAGGAACGGTGTCCATGGCCATGATGCCGTTAATACCGACGTATACACACCGTGATCTTTTAGAGCGTTGCTGCACGACGTCGCTGATCACATTGTCGCTAAGTTGCTGACTATTCGGCGGGTGAAGAGCACTAACTTCCATTAGAGTTGAACGGTAGAGAAATACGGTGCTGCTTTCTGGGCCGACGAAGGAGAAATGAAGTCTGCGGCGCTACTATATCTCAATGTGTCGCTGTGACTGGAATGGTGCTGGTAGAAAGGGACAGCTGCATCTCGCAATCACGGATTGTGAGAATTCCGGATAACGCTTCAGGGATTGCGTGGCGGAATGTGAAAATTAGTCTTGTAAATACAGTGTATCATACTAATCATTACGTAATTCTGTATTTACACTATCAGTATTTTTGCTTTACTCAAATGGAACTTTGATAACTGCAGAGCTGCTACTAGACTTCAACTGTGCCGACGTCTACAGTATACTGTATATCAAAAACGGGCAAGCCACAGCGAGGTCGCGACTCCTACAAAGGAACCTATCTGTATGGTTTACAATGAAGCGTGCTATATATCATGCGCAGTAGAAGGAATCCTATTCGAGAAAACATGCTGGAAAGACGTATAATAAACAATACTGCATATTGTTACGTACCGTAAGCGTGAAAATTACTGCTTGGACCAACCAGTACAACAGATCAACAACGAAGTTCAATTCGAACGTACAATGCATTACACCCTCTGCTCAGCAATCATAGCATCCATACATACGTGTACAAGAACTACGCCTTCACGCGCTCAAAGGGTTTGTATGTTTTTAATACAACAAGGAACATCAAATAGACCCACAAGATATCCCAATTCAAACGCGATGCGCACTAGCACCGAGTAAAGAGCTACGTATATGAAGGGATCAATGCAATGGATACAATGTTCTTAAATCAGAAAATCAAAGACCGTGATTTCATGAGATTCAGCAGTTTCTTTTGTGGAAGTCCATGTTTAGTCCCAAGAAATGCATGCAGTAAACATTTTTTTGTGTGTGACAGTATTATATCGTAAAAGCTGATTGCATTCGATAAATCGTATCGAATAAAGGATGAACCTACCTGGCAAGCGAAGAGAAGCTTTGGTGAGCGACAACATCGGCTCGCAAACTCTGATTGCATTGATGAAGAGCAACGTGCCAAATCGATGCGGCAAAGAGAGAAAGGTGGGACCAATAAAGACTGCCAGGTTACTAGACGTGGACAAATGGCATAGACACGTGAATGTATTGATATAATCCAATTAATAGCAGAGTATGCATACTGGCAACCTTGCACAACTCGACTTTCTGACCGAAGGTCAGACGAACGATTTCGCTCTTGGGTTTGCTTGGTGGTATGATGGCAGGTCTTCAAGTAAGTCGTGGTGACAGCCGTCCAGGACATAACTGCAATGCATTATGTTCACTGACAGCCGTCATTTACCTCTGGTATTTGGAAACTCGTGCATGCATGCAACGCGACACTTTCCTGCATAAGATAAGCTAACTCAGTACATTGAAAAACAGCTGAAGCAAATCCACGGCACACTCGTACTATCTGTGCGAGGTAAATGGCTGGGGACAGTTCTCTCTTTGCCGGGGAAATCTGTTGGACCTACAGTGTAGGTAGGTAGGTACACGGTTTGTGTACAGATGGTTCAACGCCGTCTTTACCGAATGCACACTACTGGCGTCGGCTGACCACTCTAACAGGCGGATTACGATATTGTACGCATCGTGTGCAAATTGAGTCGACAATCGACCGTACAGTCTTGAGCTAACCCTTTCTTGCAGCAAAGCTTTTCTTTTTTTTTCTTAAATAAATAAAACAACAACTTTAAAGTAGCTCGACCAAGTGAAAACATAGAGTAAGTACATGCATTGATCTCCACCAGATCACAGCGAGCTGTCTACAATTGCTACGTGAGCTGTGGCAGTGATAGCCAAGGCAGGTAAACCGGATGTAACTAAGCTTGCAGTTACTAATACCGTTACAGTAATTTTCTATTGCTTCATCTTATGGAAAATGTTTACTACGCAATACGATTCTCACGAAATACTGCGTTAGTTGACCTCCAATGAGTGCACACTACGTACTCATGTGCTTTACCATATCTTCTTAACAGTACAATCGACGGTTCACTGAATGCAGTGCAGCTAACAAGAACACCATAGCGGCGTTCAAGTTTCTGTGCGCGGGTCAACCTGACATTTGCCAAAGTTGTCCAGAGTGAAAACATCGGTGCCAGAATGCCATGGCGCACTCCCCTAGCCGAATCACGTTGATCATCGTCGCTGCGTGAGTTGTTGTCGGTAAGAGATTGTGTATTCCCTCGCTTCTGTCCGCATTAATGCGGGAATACCGCGTTTCGTTTTAGTAGAACTCATCGCCATGGGGCGACGATAGAATCAACGGCATTCTTCTTAGGATGCCTTCGTGTTATTTCTAAGGTGAGGCCTTAAAATACACTAGCATATATCGTTGGTTATGCTGGATACATTCATTCGGGAAATATGTAGTGACCTTTGTAGATCATCACCGTGAACATCATTATGCGAAGTGTATTTACATTGCGACCTGGAAATTCGGTGCAACGAAGGCTCCTTGGAACACTCTAGCTGTGTCTTCCAGATTCCCGAGTATACACAGCATCGGAGTCAACATATCTGACTGACTCATGACTCTCGAAATGCGGTGGCAGGTATTGTCCCACTCAAAGTGCATTGAGCCACGCAGAGTAATTTTTTGCCCCAGCAGTTTATCAGCTAATAAGCCACAAGACTCGTTCCCGTCGCTGTCGGTTAGGTGAGGAAACACGTCACGAATAGTCTGCATTGAGATGGAAATAGTCGTCACCGTTGTAGCAGTCAGAGTTCCCGTTGACTCCTTGTGTAGTTGCACGAGTTCCATTTCGACGCTTGGGAACCAGCGCGACATTTGCTGCCAGTATTGCACCAACTTGTCCACTCCGTATAAAGAGTTAAATGCCACACCAGCAGTAAATGACGCCCGAAGGAGCAATTGAGCATCGAACCGGTCCTCGTGCATGCCACAGCGAAAGAGTCGAAAGTACTCGGCTACGACACTCCACGCATTCATCTCAGCTGGGACGTCTGCAGACACAGAACGTCGACACTGCTCAAGCTTCTCGATCTTGTGACGTAGTTTACCGACCTCCTCTTCAAGACTGAGCGCGTAGCCTTCCTTTTTCTTCCGGTACCGGATCTGTCGCATTCGACGCAGCTCTCGTAGTCGCAATTTCTCCGAGATCGCGAGCTGTGCCATGGCAAGAAATTGGTCTTGAGTTGTCGGGAATTTCGTCGACGTGTTCAAGCAGGAGAGC
>NW_008649034.1:457541-458863 GCF_000247585.1 Phytophthora nicotianae INRA-310
GGGTTAATCGTACCCTCAAGTGAGTACTTCGTCCCCTTCAGACCAGGGACACGTGAACGGTCGTTCACTTAGAGTTTGTATACTCTAGAGGAAATGAACTTCCTCTGCACAAGGTGCTGTGTGACCCCGTCACAACTGACCAGTCAAGTACGCTGATTCATAGTTTTTTTTTTAAAAAAGAACTCGGATGTGTGCGCTGTCGTGCAGATGCGCATAGGACTGCAAGCACTCCGACACAGTATAAATCTACTGTGCCGAAGCATGACGTCCATTAACCACAGCAACACGCATCTTTCACATGGCGCTCAAGCCTCGCCATACCATCGCGGATCCACCGCCATTTTGCTGTCTTACAATTGCTCATGTAGATCATCTTACGTTCTGCTAATAATTCTGTCAGGTCCATCTAAGTGACGTGGGACCAGCCCTTCTGGGCAACCAGGATGTAAGCGAACACCTCGCTCACGTCGAAGTCACCACGACGCTTGACAGACCGAGTCAACCACTCGATCTCTGGTTGATATCTCGATAACCAAGGCATGCCCAGGATGCGGTCGAACGCGTAGTTCATGCCAATCACAAGGAGGTCATTCTTGCTACGAAATTCGTCAAACGTGTACGGCAGTGTGATCTCACGCCGCGCAGCGGCCCTTGCAGACGCTGATCGCCGATGAGAGAACCGACAGACAGGAGTGTGGAAGAAGTTGTCCGTCGCCCCTGAGTCCAGGAGTGTGCGCAGCGGTCGCCGGGCACCAGCGATGTGAAGACTGACAATGACCAGTTTCGAATCGCTCGGTGGGGTGGTGGTATTAAAATGTGCTTGAAGCACGGGAGGGCTAGAAGGTTGGGTTGCCGGCGGGGGATCCGGATCTTCGTTCCAACCCGTAGGGCGCCCCGCACCGGCCCTGACCGTGTTTTTGGCTGAAGCGCAGAAGCAGCTTCGACGTCAACATGTGCGAAAACCGGAGCGGTTGCGCGGCACACTGCCGCGATATGTCTAGGCCTCCGGTAACGGAAGCAGGTAAGGGAGCGACCCGCATGACCACCTGGCCCGCCAAAACCATTGCGTTGGCGACTGCTCGACAAATCAAATGCGCCGATTTCCATGGGATAAGGGGTCGTCTCTCGAACTGACCCAGATAGCGCACGGGCATAAGATGATACCACCACGTAATCATCACGGAGCGCGAGGGCAAATTCTTCTTCAAGCGTGGAAGCCTCGGTTCGGATGAGGTAGTAATGTGTCATGTCCTCACGCATGCCGAACACGAAGACGCGGACCTGAGAGGCCATATCGATGGGCTTGGTTACGATATACGACG
>NW_008649034.1:459968-463999 GCF_000247585.1 Phytophthora nicotianae INRA-310
CGGGAAGTCTTGCGTCCGTCACCTCAAGCAGCGACCAAAATAGCTGACTCTATCGAGCATCGACGAGATTTGATACTTCATTTTGTTTCCTGTTTTAATAGAGGCAGACAGATCATTGAATTGGACAGCGTACATTAACAAAATAAAAAGGCAATGATTTTACCAATGTTTTTTTTATTATTATTTGCGAGCGGCACTGCCATGATTTTTTTTCTAAAAGGGATAGGTGTATAATAAACTTGGTATGTACACTCCCAGCCAAAATTATACCAACAGCTCCCAAAAGGCGTCGTAGCTTTTCCACTTCTTATCATTTTAGATGCGGTTTTGACAGGAGTACCATAACGAGATTCGAAAGCGCATCTAAAAATGATAAGAATAGAAAACATTACACTGCTATTTGGGTGGTGTTACTCCTGGCCAAACCAGCCATCACACATTTCGACGTAGCTCACTCAATATTCGTAATCTGATGCTGCTCTTTTGATATATCTTTCCTGTTGCATCGTGAAACTCTGTGTTGGACTAGCAACCTGGATTCTGTGGTTTGAAGAATACTTTACATATAATGAACTGATTTGATCAAGTGGTCCAACTTCAGACTACCTGATGCAATTTTGAAAATAAAAAATGAAACGGAAAGTTGGCATTAGCAAGTATCGTCGCACCCTTCTTTTAATCACCTCGATGTAGCGTCGTGACATCGAGTCTATCAGATTCACCAGTGTTATCAACTCAACGCTATTTCAGGCAACTAAGACTGCCGCTGTTAGCTCTCTAACCTTTTGTACTGTTTCCCAATAGGACTTTCGTGCCAGAAATACCCATTGGGATACGGTGAGGGCACTGACCAGTCAAGTACGCTGATTCATAGTTTTTTTTAAAGAACTCGAATGTGTGCGCTGTCGTGCAGATGCGCATAGGACTGCAAGCACTCCGACACAGTATAAATCTACTGTGCCGAAGCATGACGCCCATCAACCACAGCAACACGCATCTTTCACATGGCGCTCAAGCCTCGCCATACCATCGCGGATCCACCGCCATTTTGCTGTCTTACAATTGCTCATGTAGACCATCTTACGTTCTGCTAATAATTTTGTCAGGTCCATCTAAGTGACGTGGGGCCAGCCCTTCTGGGCAACCAGGATGTAAGCGAACACCTCGCTTACGTCGAAGTCACCACGACGCTTGACAGACCGAGTCAACCACTCGATCTCTGGTTGATATCTCGATAACCAAGGCATGCCCAGGATGCAGTCGGACGCGTTGCTCATGCCAATCACAAGGAAGTTATCCTTGCTACGGAATTCGTCAAAGGTGTACGGCTGTGTGATCTCACGCCGCGCAGCGGCCCTTACAGACGCTGATCGCCGATGAGAGAACCGACAGACAGGAGTGTGGAAGAAGTTGTCCGTCGCCCCTGAGTCCAGGAGTGTGCGCAGCGGTCGCCGGGCACCGCCGATGTGAAGACTGACAATGATCAGTTTCGAATCGCTCGGTGGGGTGGTGGTGTAAAAGTGTGCTTGAAGCACGGGAGGGCTAGAAGGTTGGGTTGCCACCGGGGGACCCCGATCTTCGTTCCAACCCGTAGGGCGCCCCGCACCGGCGCTGACCGTTTTTTTGGCTGAAGCGTAGAAGCAGCTTCGACGTCAACATGTGCGAGAGCCGGAGCGGTTGCGCGGCACACTGCCGCGATATGTCTAGGCCTCCGGTAACGGAAGCAGGTAAGGGAGCGACCGGCGTGACCACCTGGCCCGCCAAAACCATTGCGTTGGCGACTGCTCGACAAATCAAATGCGCCGATTTCCATGGGCTAAGGGGTCGTCTCTCGAACTGACTCAGATAGCGCACGGGCATAAGATGATACCACCACGTAATCATCACGGAGCGCGAGGGCAAATTCTTCTTCAAGCGTGGAAGCCTCGGTTCGGATGAGGTAGTAATGTGTCATGTCCTCACGCATGCCGAACACGAAGACGCGGACCTGAGAGGCCATATCGATGGGCTTGGTTACGATATACGACGCGAGGTATCGCGTCGTCTGGATGTAGTCGCGCATGGATATCGAACCTTGCCGGAGGGCAAAGAAGTCTACTCGAACGCGGGATTCATCTTGGGGCGACTCAAAGGCGAGCCGAAGATCGTCCTGGAGCGCTTCCAGGGTGGGGAAGAGCATTAGGGTCAATAACCAGCTTGCCGAGTGCTCATTCCTCTACCTTACCGGTCAGCTGGGAGAGAAGAAAATTGACTTGAGCCGACGGCGCGTCGAGCAACCGCGAGGCAATGGCAATATCAATCTCCAGGAACCGCCGGCTTAGCGGAAGGCGATCTTCACCGACGCCGGAGTAGGTCGACGTCTCTAACTTTACGACATCATGCTTGGAGGAACGCGAGGGAGTTGACACTCGGCGATTCGCATCGGCGAGCTCGCGTTCCACGAACTCTTGTGCCGCGAGACGCTGTTGATTGGGAGTGGCTGAGCGCAGCATCGACGTGACGACAGCTTCACTAGACTCCGCCGTCTTGCGGTGGAGAACTTCCCACTCTATACAAGTGATATGGGGGAAAGCGGCGTGGTCGAGGTCTTGACTCATGTCGAACTTGGTCATTGGAAGGACCAACAAGTGCTACCAGGTGTAACAGGCCAGGCGTGTATCCCATTACTAGCTAACACGTAGCGGTGAGGAAGCATAGGGATACCTAGACCGATTACCTAAATCAGGATAAAATCAACTCTGTTTTATTTAGAGCCTGGACGGCTGCCCCGGGCCTCATGTGAACCACTCAAATGAAAGTCGTCACATGATAGGCTGATAATCGGTATGGCTCCTCATTATCCATCAATCACATAACGACAACTTGGCACACGGGTAGCGTGTGCCACTTTGCCTACTTATGTAATATCTAAAACTAAGCTACTTATGTAACTGTGGTGACCCGACACACCGCTAGCCGGCCTTGACGCGGGAGGGCGCCGATTACCTCTTGTAGAGGCTATCGTTGCGGACGAGATGTCTCGGTGCGTCGCTTGGCTGTACTAGTTTCGAGTGTTTCGACGCTGGTCCTGACAGTGAAACTAGCCGCTCTGATTGATTGACGTATAGCACGCTCTGTAGATCTGGATCTTCCAGAGATAGTCGAGCCTAGACGCGCGTTTGTTTCTGTTCCGCCTCTTGAGTCCTGATCGACAGCTGTACGATAGTCTTCTAAAACACGATCGAACCAGACTGTGAAGGTCTGACATCTTGAGCACTTCGATGGCAGAAACTGCGAAGATCTTTCACAAATTCTTGAGCGATGCCGACTAGGCGTCGTGTATGGTGGTCGAAGAACTCTTCCGTGAAGACATGTACGGTGAGTGCATTTGACACGTCATCAAGCGTTTGGTGCTTTGTAGCTTTGAGATACCGACTGATACGGCAAAGTTGTTTAGATTCACGGATCCGTCGGCATACCATGCTCGTCGTGCTGCAAAGTCGAAACACTTGAACTGCATCAGTGGAAGGCCTCGCGCACCAAAATTCAAAGTCGTAACCCGAGTTATGATCGCTGGACCCGATCATAACACGGGTCTATGAGCTTGGTAGAACGGGACGAAACCATACAATCGACATCAGCAGCAAGGTCCTCACCTGCATACTCCGGGGCAGCGATCAGTTCATTAACTCGTTGTTGCGTCTTCGCGGGGTCGAATGCGTGCTTTGGGCGCCGCTCGCGATTCTCCATTGCGTCGATCAGAACGGAAGGTGACACTAGTCTGCGGCGTTGACTCTCGCGGCTGCCCGTATATGGCGCGCCCCCGGGCTGGCTCATACTCAGGTAGAAACGGATGAGCTCGGGACGATCGGCAATTGCGACGAGAACTTTTGCGTGGTTATCGCCATCCCGATGTGAGGCCCCACCGCAGCATTATCTACCACCCGTGACCCCAATTGCGCTGGGGTCACTGTTGAATCATCGTCTATAGCATTAAGGATTGCTACTAATTCCATGTCGTTGCGGACGTCAGCGTTGCTGACACATAGTGG
>NW_008649034.1:464099-466155 GCF_000247585.1 Phytophthora nicotianae INRA-310
ATGGCAGAAACTGCGAAGATCTTTCACAAATTCTTGAGCGATGCCGACTAGGCGTCGTGTATGGTGGTCGAAGAACTCTTCCGTGAAGACATGTAGTACGGTGAGTGCATTTGACACGTCATCAAGCGTTTGGTGCTTTGTAGCTTTTGAGATACCGACTGATACGGCAAAGTTGTTTAGATTCACGGGTCCGTCGGCATACCATGCTCGTCGTGCTGCAAAGTCGAAACAATTGAAGTGCATCAGTGGAAGGCCTTGAGCACCAAATTCAAAGTCGTAACCCGAGTTATGATCGCTGGACCCGATCATAACACGGGTCTATGAGCTTGGTAGAACGGGACGAAACCATACAATCGGCATCAGCAGCAGGGTCCTCACCTGCATTCTCCGGGGCAGCGATCAGTTCATTAACTCGTTGTTGCGTCTTCGAGGGGTTGAATGTGTGCTTTGGGCGCCGCTCGCGATTCTTCATTGCGTCGATCAGAACGGAAGGTGACACTAGTCTGCGGCGTTGACTCTCGCGGCTGCCCGTATATGGCGCGGACCGCTTAGAAGCCCCGGGCTGGCTCATACTCAGGTAGAAACGGATGAGCTCGGGACGATCGGCAATTGCGGCGAGAACTTTTGCGTGGTTATCGCCATCCCGATGTGAGGCCCCACCGCAGCATTATCTACCACCCGTGACCCCAATTGCGCTGGGGTCACTGTTGAATCATCGTCTATAGCATTAAGGATTGCTACTAATTCCTTGTTGTTGCGGACGTCAGCGTTGCTGACACATAGTGGTGGCATATTTGCGTGGTAAGGGTCGTCATCAAATCTGGTTCCAATGTTGCCGCGGACACTGGGAGTCACTCTCTGACCTCCATCGATGTAGTATGCAAAATCGACGCATGACGAACACTCACCGTTGACGCTTGACCTGTAGTGACATTAACCGAACGAAGTGTGTCGTCCGGTTTTGGCTGCATTCGAGGTGGGATAATTCCAGCGAGAAGGTTTGAAACCGCGCGCGTGGGTCTTTGTTCACCGGTACCGAGCAAACGATCTAGAACCTGGTTACATTGCCCAATGAACTTGTCGGGTGACATGTCGATGACGCGATGGGCACTCTGACCGGTTATATCAAACCAGCCCCTTGAAGGCGGAAGAGAAGGAGGAAGAGAGGCTTGGGGCTGGCGGGGAGAAAGCGAAGTGCTGGTCTCCCTGACCAACTGCTCCCAACCAAACAACTGGTTGAGAGAGCCGCTCAATTAGTTAGTACTATCTCTAATATCATACTTTTCGATTATCATATGCAGTCTACTTGATACACTCACCCTCCCCAAATAGAATAGCATTCTATACTCGATGAAGCTTGTCCTCAATTTCTTGTCGCTTATCGCCCTGATGTCCTTTGTCCTTGGCGTCGCCGGCCGAGCTCCTTTGCCCCTCGCACTTGTAAACTCGCGCTGTTCCGGTCCTTCACCTGCCGCTACCTATTGTCGCTCGCTCCGTCCGCATAGAATCCCTCATCGGGTTGCCATGGCTCGTTCTACACCTGTTGCTGCACGCGTGACTGATCACATGACAGCGCGCCAACTCCAACGCCACTTGAATCTTGTTCATCGTCAAGCTGCCGCTGCTGAACGTCCCTACACCGTGTGGTCCATCGTCGATCGCCGTGGCGCCTTAGGTGCCTACGTATACAGCGTGGTTTGGGCTGGGTATACCGGTTCCGCTAGTCGTACCTGGGAGCCACGTGAGTGGCTACTTGCGGAGCTCGCCGACTTCAGCGTAGCGGTTTAACTGGTCGATGGCTGGAAAGACTCTGGAATCCGGATCACGGTCGCGCGTTTCTGCCGTGAGCGAGACGTACCGCTCTCTATTGAAGCTGATGACCGGGGCCTCTGTGGCTTCGCTGCACTCGCGTCGGCCTCGAGCGCGTTGGGTTTGCTGAACTCGTCCTCTCATGCTTTGATCGACGCGTTTTTGACTGGTGTGAAGCAGCCTCACTATGGGTCGAGGGACACTGTGTGGCCCACACTGCTGAGGTTTGTGAAGTGGTCCAATAGCG
>NW_008649034.1:468370-471723 GCF_000247585.1 Phytophthora nicotianae INRA-310
CGATCTAGAACCTGGTTACATTGCCCAATGAACTTGTCGGGTGACATGTCGATGACGCGATGGGCACTCTGACCGGTTATATCAAACCAGCCCCTTGAAGGCGGAAGAGAAGGAGGAAGAGAGTCTTGGGCTGGCGGGGAGAAAGCGAAGTGTGCTGGTCTCCCTGACCAACTGCTCCCAACCAAACAACTGGTTGAGAGAGCCGCTCAATTAGTTAGTACTATCTCTAATATCATACTTTTCGATTATCATATGCAGTCTACTTGATACACTCACCCTCCCCAAATAGAATAGCATTCCATACTCGATGAAGCTTGTCCTCAATTTCTTGTCGCTTCTTGTCGCTTATCGCCCTGATGTCCTTTGTCCTTGGCGTCGCCGGTCGAGCTCCTTTGCCCCTCGCACTTGTAAACTCGCGCTGTTCCGGTCCTTCACCTGCCGCTACCTGTTGTCGCTCGCTCCGTCCGCATAGAATCCCTCATCTGGTTGCCATGGTTCGTTCTACACCTGTTGCTGCGCGCGTGACTGATCACATGACAGCGCGCCAACTCCAACGCCACTTGAATCTTGCTCATCGTCAAGCTGCCGCTGCTGAACGTCCCTACACCGTGTGGTCCATCGTCGATCGCCGTGGCGCCTTAGGTGCCTACATATACGGCGTGGTTTGGGCTGGGTATACCGATTTCGCTAGTCGTACCTAGGAGCCACGTGAGTGGCTACTTGCGGAGCTCGCCGACTTCAGCGTAGCGGTTCAACTGGTCGATGGCTGGAAAGACTCTGGAATCCGGATCACGGTCGCACGTTTCTGCCGTGAGCGAGACGTACCGCTCTCTATTGAAGCTGATGACCTGGGCCTCTGTGGCTTCGCTGCACTCGCGACGGCCTCGAGCGCGTTGGGTTTGCTGAACTCGTCCTCTCATGCTTTGATCGACGCGTTTTTGACTGGTGTGAATCAGCCTCACTATGGGTCGAGGGACACTGTGTGGCCCACACTGCTGAGGTTTGTGAAGTGGTCCAATAGCGTGCAGCCCGGATGGGTAACCCACAGATTGGTGAGGATATGCTACGTCGCAACCTCCACACCGACAGCATAACATGTCCAAACACGACTGCTCACTTGTTAGCCATGGACGTACCTGAGGGTGTGTACGTGTGCGCCGGTTATCACCCGTATCATTTGCGCTTGGGCCATTGCTTTCTCCTCGAGGTCACTGCGCATGGTGCTTTCGCCTCCGACGCGGACATTTGTTGCGGGTCTCTCCGCGTGTACGGCGTGTCCTGGTTGGCTGGCTCCCTCTTCATTCGCCGCGTGAAACTTCGGGAATGAGTGCAGGGTACACCAGGTGGTTGAAAAGTGCATAAATTCAAATATATCCATGATCCTTGTACTTGATTTTTGTATCCTTCTTCTTGCACTTGTAACTGCAGCTATAACCGAATCGTGAACCGTCGAAAACTGGGTCGTGGAGCGTACACCATTTTGTGTATACCGTTTTGAGTGTATACACTATACTCGATCGGCTTGTAGAGGTTCAGCGCTGGTGTCGGGTTGTCGGCGGGTTCATTGAAATACATTTTCGTCCTTGGGCACTTGACGTCTTTGTTTTCTTGATCTCTTGGGTGTCTTCGCTTTAAGCGCTTGAATCAGGCCGTCACTTGGTGTAAGTTCTCCAGCGGTTCCCACGTCACTTTCGCCTCACCCACCCACCGAATGAGGTACGGTACAGCTCCTTACGCTGGCGCTCGCCAAGGATTGCTTCTACGATCTGACCAACGCTGCCGTCGTGTAGAATTACATCCTGAGGTCGTGAGAGTCGTGTTGGAGACTTGTATGGCTTGAGTGATCCAGTGTTGACGACCGGATGTAGCTTGAGTCCGGGCGGTAAGTTGATCTCGTATGTGTGACGATGTACCTTGCGCACGACGGAGTAAGGTCCAATCCACTTGGGGCCGAGCTTACGCGAGTTTGGAAATCCCGTGTGCACTGCGTCCAAATGTTTGGTGCTGAGGTATACTTAATCGCCCACGTTGAACTCCTGCTCCTTGCGTCCCCGGTTGTACATGTCGGCCATTCGAGCTTGAGCATCTTCTAAAGCGTCCTGACACTGACGTAGTACCGCAGCTTGATGTTCTATGAACTGAACACCTTGACGACGTCCTCCGCGCAATCCTCGTCGACTTGATTCCGCGACAACGGAGAGTGGGTTCTGGGGACACGTAGCTAATGTTGGCCTCAAATGGGGGACATCTCGATGCTGGCGTTGACCGCTAAGTTGATGGCAAACTCTGCGTTTGCAAGATGTACATCCTAGTCATCTTGTCGTGGAGATACGAAGCAGCGAAGATACTCTGAAGAGTTTGGTTCGTTCTCTCCGTTTGACCATCACCTTGAACTGGATACGCTACCGTCATCTTGAGCTTGGTTCCCACATTGTCGAAGACTTGACTCCCGAATCCAGAGACAAACTTGGTATGTCGATCTGACACGATATCCTGTGGCATACCGTGCAGCTTCCAGATGTTGTCGATGAACAGAGTCGCAACCTCTTGCGCAAAAACTGTCTCCGTCGCTGTGATGTAGTGTGAACGCTTGGTCAGCCGATCCACAACAACCCAAATCGAGTTCTTCCCGTTCTTGGCATCCTGTTGTCATGGTCGATGCGCCATCCTACCGGTTTCCGCACACATAAAGTTGGCGCCGCGTGAGGGCTGATGCTCGGTCGGGTCAGTCCCATCGGGATCATCTCTCGTACCCACTTGTTGATTTCCCCCTTCTACTCTGGCGAGAGACGCTACTGCTGTCGATACATATCTTGAATCTTTCACGTCGATACGATGTTCAATGTCGCGCCCCATTGGTAGCCCATCGGGCAACTCCGGCTTGAACACAGTACCCTTGTACTCGACGAGAACGGGATCTGGTTTATCCTGGAACGTCTCCCAGTCCGTATGCAGGAACCGCTTCGCTTTTTCTGATCCAACGTTACCAGGTCCATCGTTCCTCCTGACATCTCGTTCAATCTCCTATATGATATCGTTAGTCAATACAATCATGAAATCGTGTCCCGGTCGGTTCTTCGCAGACAACCGTAGGAATTTCCGTAGCTTCTTTCTTGTTATGTACTCGGTCGCAACTCCTTCCGAGTCAATAACTCCAATAGTAAACGTTGTCTCTGCGCTGGCGTTCTTCTTTTCTTGCCTCGAGAGAGTCCCCACGTCCTCAGACATTCTTTCAACGCTTTCCACTTTGCCCTCCAACTGTGTTTCTGGCACGGCGGCTCGACAGGAATCACGGCCTATCACGGAAGCTCTTTCACAATCCACAGCAACGTGAAGTCCAGAGCCATTAACCG
>NW_008649034.1:473303-479026 GCF_000247585.1 Phytophthora nicotianae INRA-310
GTCGATGCGCCATCCTACCGGTTTCCGCACACATAAAGTTGGCGCCGCGTGAGGGCTGATGCTCGGTCGGGTCAGTCCCATCGGGATCATCTCTCGTACCCACTTGTTGATTTCCCCCTTCTACTCTGGCGAGAGACGCTACTGCTGTCGATACATATCTTGAATGTTTCACGTCGATACGATGTTCAATGTCGCGCCCCATTGGTAGTCCATCAGGCAACTCCGGCTTGAACACAGTACCCTTGTACTCGACGAGAACGGGATACGCTGGTTTATCCTGGAACGTCTCCCAGTCCGTATGCAGGAACCGCTTGGCTTTTTCTGATCCAACGTTACCAGGTTCATCGTTCCTCCTGACATCTCGTTCAATCTCCTATATGATATCGTTAGTCAGTACAATCATGAAATCGTGTCCCGGTCGGTTCTTCGCAGACAACCGTAGGAATTTCTGTAGCTTCTTTCTTGTTATGTACTCGGCCTTCTTTCTTGTTATGTACTCGGCCGCAACTCCTTCCGAGTCAATAACTCCAATAGTAAACATTGTCGCTGCGCTGGCGTTCTTCTTTTCTTGCCTCGAGAGAGTCCCCACGTCCTCATACATTCTTTCAACGCTTTCCACTTTGCCCTCCAACTGTGTTTCTGGCACGGCGGCTCGACAGGAATCACGGCCTATCACGGAAGCTCTTTCACAATCCACAGCAACGTGAAGTCCAGAGCCATTAACCGGACTGCACTTCCCCCCGGGAGTCGAAATGTCCGTCGTTGAGGCTCCATTTGAGACGTATTCCTTGAAGCATCGATTCTTTCTGTCGATATCAGGATGTACATCCACAAAAAATGGCATTCCGAGTACACAGTCAAACTTTTCAGGAATGGCGAAGACAACTGCCACACACTGATAATTCGGTGCAAATTGAAGTCGAATCTTGATCTTCACTACGGCGAGGATAGACTCGCCCATCTTGTTGTCACCGAGCCTCCCCTTGATAGTTCAATTAGTGTAAAAGTGAGTCTTCAATGCATTCCGCTTGACAAATCCACGCGATACATGGCACCACAGTCCAACAGAAACTTGGTACCGAATTTGTTTCCACCCTGTACCATTGCTCCTTCAATCGAAAACAACAGTGCACGGTTGTAGACGAGAGGGTCATCACAAAGTAGATTCAACGTATCCTCGTTTTTGGTTAAATCTTCTTCACTAGCCTTCGCCACGTCAGGTCCCTCTTCTACTAGCATGGCTAATCGTTTCACTCTTCAGCTTCTTGCAGTCACGCTTGAAGTGTCCAGGCTTCTTGCAAAAGTAGCACGCATACCCTACTTTGGTCTGTTCCGCGGGGACGAAGTGACCCGGGTTGAAGGACTTCTTGCTGAACGGACTTCTTGTCGCTGGACTGTCTGGAGCTCGTCCGTCCACGGGACTGTTGCTCACGCCTCGGTTTCTCGCGAGTTGCCTTGTGTTCACCACTTAAATGAGACATCTCATACTTGGCAGCTTTGTCTATTGCCTCACTCAGCGGCGTCGCATTCCGAAGCTTGACGTAGGCTTGTGTCGCACGCTTGAGTCCGTCACAGTAGGTGCTGAGTTGGTCGACTTCGCTCATGTCCTCAACACGGAAGATCAATGACGAGTACTTGCCGTTGTACTTCTAGATGTCATTGACCTTGTGGAGTTGGCGAAGGTTCTGTCGTAGCACAGCCTGGTAGTTGGAGGCTTCGAGGGCATCATCCGTAAACCGGCGTCATGTCTGCTCGTCTGCAGATGTTCTGGAGGCCCAGAACAGAAACCCTCCTGATGCAGGCTCCTCCATCGCTGTCCCAGCGATTAAAGGTAGCGTGTGGTTGCCGTCTGCTGCGTCATCGCCGTTGATCCGGCACAGTGTCTCATCTTCAAAGCGCCACTGGCGCACGTCCTCGTCGCACTTCCCCTTAAACTTCGGCTGGCCCCTCGAAACGCGATGTTAGGACCCCGTCGGCTACTGGCGTTGTGCTTGATTGTTCGCTTGGTGAGCTAGGATATCAGAGCGTAGTTGTACAAGCTGCGCTTTCAGCTCCACTTGTCTCTCTCCTCCCGGAGACGGCGCATCTTGGTCGTTCTTGCGCGTGGCGGGGGCCATGGTCGTCGAGTCTTAACCAACAAGTGCTATCAGTATATCAAACCGGCCCCTTGAAGGCGGAAGAGAAGGAGGAAGAGAGGCTTGGGGCTGGCGGGGAGAAAGCGAAGTGCTGGTCTCCCTGACCAACTGCTCCCAACCAAACAACTGGTTGAGAGAGCCGCTCAATTAGTTAGTACTATATCTAATATCAAACTTTTCGATTATCATAAGCAGTCTACTTGAAACACCGGTGATGAGGCATAGAACAGGTGCAATCTCCACGAGATCGTTGCCGGATGACGTGCGCTTGCCATTGGGAGTCCGGATGGACACAGTATCCCCGTCGTAGGCGATGACTTGACCAATGACGTACTTAACTTCGTCAACCCCGAATACCGGATTACGCAGCCACCCCCCTGGCGCACCATTGTTGTACTCAGATGCATCCAGCCGCCGATTGCGTACGATTGAGGTTTGAACGTCGATGGTTCCATGGGGCGGTGCAAGGAGTTCGCCCGTGCCAATGTTCCGGAAACGGAGGTCACGGAGCGGTAGGAAGGCGTTGTAACTAACTTTCCTGGAGCATCTTCCGGCATGAGTAGCACATGGACGGTGGAGGGCACCTTGCTTTGGAAGATCACAGCAATAGCTGGGGGCCATTGAACGGTGTGTTTTGCCTGGCTGGTCTTGGAGGCAGAACTACAATGATTAATCTAACGTATACTACTTCGTTTGCGCGTCCTCGACGGCATAGACTCCTAGCGGGATAGGATGACGTGTAGCGTGTCGGACTGTTCTGGCTAATAGTTCGACTCTTGTATTCCGGAAAACGCTTCTTTAGCTGCAGCCAACATATGACCAGTATTTACTCCTCAATGACCTCTATATTAAACTCAGCAGTAGTCACGAAAGGCGTGGTCAACTGTGGATGACGTCCCATTGATCATTAAGTCCCTAGTCTGATCGGATTTAGCAAAATGAGATTCTCTTACCCTAGTTTCGACCGTTGATTGATTGAAACCGGATGTCGAGATATGCCTGTAAATCGGGCGGCAAACTGATGAAAACCTCAATCCATCTACGCACTCTATCAACTACAGCGGAAAGACTATATCTACCTGTGACTGTTAGATTTCAGATGCTTCGAGGCGTGTGCTTGTGCGCACACCATACTGTCCACGATATGGAGTTGGTGAAATAAGGGTCTTTTCGTTGAGTATCAGTTGAATTGGGTTGATCCTCGTGCTACGATCCCATTAACCAGGAGATCGATCCCGTCTTTGTTAATGCGGGAATGTTGTGGTTAAAAATGAATTTTTGTAATGGTAAAGATTATCGTCATGGAGTCGACAATACTTCCCACAGCGCACTTCTTGAGACCATAAATGTCCACCCATGGAACCAAAATGTAAAGCACTTCCAGTTCTGCATGGTCAAATGGATACCACGCCCGATATTAAACATCACGTTGACGATCATTATCTTTTAGAGGGAGCCGAGATGTGTATGTTGTTCGATGAATCCTATAATACATCAATTATCGTTGCATTTTCCTTTCCGACTTGAATCATTGCATCACCTTCGCCTTGCTGGTCTTCACCTCTTTTCATTCGAGGTTGTGGTATGGCAAATAAGGCTAGCAACGCAGGATGCTGCGAGGTGGATCAGCTTGGAAATTCTGTGAGTCTTTTCGTTTCCTCTCCCTGTCCATCGGTGAAAGCTGCGTTTCTATGGTGGTGCTGCCAGAGGACTGGCACAGTCGACCCCAAGGATCAATATGTTCAATAGTCGCTGGTGGTAGGGCGGCGAGTGAATCGCTGTGGTGTATGAAGCCATCTACGATGTCGTTTATACTATGAATAGTGACCGGTCGTGTCAGGGACAGCATTATTAAAATTGTCAAACTATCTGAGCGTGCCTTCTGTAGTTTACAAGGTCCGTAAAGGCATATGCCGTGCCTAGTACCCAGTTGATTATACTATGTGCCATATTAATTGAAAAGTTTGTCGATAGCTGCTCAGTCGTAGCGTTTGATGTCTTATTTACTATCAACGCGTACATCTTCCTAAAAAGACCTTCGTACTCATCCATAAAACTTGGTAACTGCAACGTGCTAAACCTATTTGTGTTTACGGTTCCACGGGATTGCCAATTTGAGCACAAACACTACTGTACTGTACCCACATAAATGTTCTCGATCAGCTGCCGAATGAAGCGTATTATAAAATATAAACTACAACTGGAAGCTATAGCAAATGACTGAGGCTTGGTTACCAATCATGACTGCCCTGACCACGGTACACGAAACTATTTTATACTCTTCTTTACGGTCCGATTCAGACGAGTCCTGTGCCCCAACGATATATATATATTAGTTCAGATGGAAGGTATATGAAACGATTTTCATACTGCAAGCTTACCTTCGTTAAGTCAGAACACTACTTGTTAACGTTAGAAAGGTGAACAGAGAGAAATATTGACTGTACTATGAAGAGCAAAAAATGTATTTGATACTTTTTGCAAGTTGAGGGTTCAGCAGTACTGTACGCGTCGTGGTGTCGAGGGAGTTACTTTGGCTTTGCTGATGCAGCGTGATTCTGTAGAAGACTTCAATCGTCGTTTTTCACCCCAGTTTAGTCAGAAGAGCCAGCGTAAGCGTGCTCCATCTTGTGTGATCTGCCCATCATTCGGATGGTGCCGCAACCATCCACTGTAATCAGCTATTCCGATTCAATGTTGTCGCCCACCAAAAAGTTTTTTTTTTCTTCCTTACTGTGTATCAAGACCTAGATGTCTGCCTATCCAACACTGCATAAGGCTAATACAATATTCCTGCTTTACCCGATAGCGTTTACAAGTTGAATCGCATCGTGATCTTCTGTTTCAACAACTTCGTAGTACTTAATTGGTGTGACTGCTAAGAAACCAATGTTGGCTACACCACGATTGGCTTTTGTACCGTTTGGTCACGTTCCATAAGGTGCACCTCGAGGATTTGATCATGGCCAATCGATATCCTGGCGTACAAACGCATCGGTCTGTTTTCTCGAATAAAACGATGCTACTAAAAAAAAATGCAGGTTCGTAATCTATTAACTTTGTAGACAATCTATTAGGCATGACGTCCACAGCATTGGCTTTTGCTATCTCTTTTACAACAGAGCCATGGCCTTGGTTTGTTGTTCGCTGTGAACCACATAGACTAACATATCGACATTGCGGTGGCATGGTGAAGCATACCATCTTCAAGCAATTATGGATAGTCGAAATCGGCATAGCTCACGTACATGTACTGTACCGCCGGTACTACCGGTACATACCTGTATCCGACAGAATACTATGGCACGTTAATAATAGGACGGTAGATAAATGACGTTGTTACAGATGTGCAGTTGAATTTGCTTAAACTTATATGTTTAGTTACGGCATCGTAACTTTACGTTACGACTTCCCGGTACGCAATCGCCGACGCGTTATCCTTTCCAACAGTCCAACAGGTGAACCAGATCAACACATCAGTGATTGCGAGTAGCAGCTGTCGTCTCCCCCATTGCTTAATTCCAGTCAAAGTGACATATAGATCCAGTCTTCCCAACAGCAAGTACAATTCTATAGACTCCATTTT
The DNA here is from genome assembly GCF_000247585.1 of Phytophthora nicotianae INRA-310. Lineage (NCBI taxonomy): Eukaryota > Oomycota > Peronosporomycetes > Peronosporales > Peronosporaceae > Phytophthora > Phytophthora nicotianae. The sequence continues at coordinate 479,025 of NW_008649034.1, forward strand.
TT
>NW_008649034.1:481351-483710 GCF_000247585.1 Phytophthora nicotianae INRA-310
ACCGAGAAACAACATCATCGCTTACAAGAGCGCCAATACTTCAGATAAATGACTACTAATACTTTGCTATGGCGGAGCTTGCAATCTTGGAGAAATTACGACTGCGAGAGCTATACCGACTGCACCATTCGATATTTGAAAAACATTATGCTCATTCTTAAAGAGGAGGCTGGTAAACTAAGATCAATGGACTTGAGCAGCGCCAACATTCTGTGACGACCCAAATTCGTGGAGTAGTAGTCGAATATTTTCGATTTTCTTGCTTCGGTATGCAGAGTCTTGTGAGTCTTGCGTTCGAAGATGAATCACTACCACAACCCGATATCCATTGAGGACTCGAACGTCATTTACACCAATGTAGCGTTTAACGTTTCATACGGCGTGGACAAGATGATACTTACAATACTGGAAGCAGATATCACGCTGGTACTCAAGTGTCGAAGTGGACCTTTAATCGCTACAAAGGCAACTAATCTTTCCATCTCACAGGAACAAATTGTGATGTTTTTCTTCTCTTCACCAGCGGGTCAGATACTCGTGGGAATTTAGTCGATGAACAGCTCGACCAAACGCTTGTCGTGCGTGGTAGAGCATTTGAAAGAAGTGACCCTGCCACCGGATTGCAAGAGTCATGAGTCAGTCGGACGTGTTGACCGATGCTACGTAAACTCGGAAATCTGGTTGACGCAGCTAAAGGTACTGTGTGCTCGCTTTCAAATTTGTCTGTCCACATATTAGCTCACTACCAACACCTTCCAGCTGTACGCTCTTATATTCCACCGCACGGATAACTCGACCAAGAACAACTACCAACTATTGTACCATAGAATTGAGCACTTTAGTGTATATTTATATTGACAGTCTTAGAGCATGATACTGCTTCTATTAGGGGGAGTCAGGATTGAGATATGGTACGAAAATTACGGTCACAATTGAAATAGATGACCATATTTTATTGTTGGCTTTCTAGTGCACGTTGCCACCAAGGTCGGCGGTCGATGGTGGCTCACTGCCAGCATATGGAGGATGCGACACGGTTTACACTGTATCTAGATATGTCCTTGCCTCACCCCTCCCAGCGTTTGTAGGTGCTTGTTTGGTCCATGGACCATAAAACCATGCCGTTGTACTTCTAGAACCTGCATTTTGTACCTTTCTGCCAGTTTAGCACTCAGTATGGTACCTTGCAGCATCAATGTAAGCTGTCGTGCATCAGAGAGCAAGCGACATCTTGTGTGGCTGCTTAGAGCGAAGCTGGGTAATGCAAATGCTCTCAAACGCTCGCTTTCCGCATGCAAGGGTTGTTACGGTGCACGGCGAAGTTGAAGATCCAATTTGCATACAATTCATATAATTATCAGAGTGACGATTACCCAAAACTGGTCAACAATTTAAGAAATGGTTAGCGATTTCCGAAATGGTTCACCTAAACAAGTAAACCATTTCGGAAATGAGATGTGAGTCGACCATCAAAAAATGGTCGACCATTTCGCAAAATAATCGCCTCGAAAATGCTAGTTCTGACTCCCCCATTACGAACTACTGTAGTAGTACGAAATAATTCTGAGTAGAAGTATCGTAGGTTCACTGGTATGCGAGCTGGACTCTAAAGGTGACAATCATATTTTCATTCAGTGTTCTGAGGTAATGACTTGAGCCCATTGTTTGATGCTTCGCTCGTTACATGTAAGTCACAGCGCCGACGAGTAATTCACAGAATCGACACAACGACCAAGAGGAAGAACTCATAAAAATATCCGGTCTTGTTGATGTATCCTTTAGTATTTTTGATCAATAGAGTCAGTTATTCCTATGCCTTTGACGCACGCAAAACTTAGTGGGCATGTATCATTCGTCTCTGGAACGACTACATGTATAGACTTTCTCACCATTCTCTGGGAAGGACATCAATGCTACACAGCTAAGCATGATAACCTTGATGTGGTAAGACGAGGACAAGAACGATTTATTACCGTCGGAAACTTTTCGCTGCTGTTACGAAATTGACATACATGTAGGGGGCAGAGAGCGGTAATAGTCTGGTAATATGTAATAGCCAAGTAAAAAATAGGGAACTAATAGTCCGGTCCGACTATTAGGAATATTTTAAGCTCGTTTTTAGTAATAATAGATGAGTATTATCTACAATTTTGTAATAGTGGAGTACTATCTGATTATACTGGCAATTCCCACTTAGAATAGTGGAGTACTATCTGGTTACACTGGCAATTCCCACTTAGAACAACGGTTAATGAGCAATGCAGGACTGATTCGTAGCAAAATCATGGCATGAGAAGCTTTTGCAGTGACATATTGGCACACAGGAGCGAAGCTCGCTGTACACCGTCAAACGAGTGAG
>NW_008649034.1:486295-488485 GCF_000247585.1 Phytophthora nicotianae INRA-310
CTGCTGTGCAGCATGCACCGGAGAAGACAAAGACCAGCGACAATTTCACGCCGCCTCTGTTGGTACGCCGAAACGGGGTCGTGTGTTGGCGAGTCGAGGCTGTCTGTGAGCATGTCGATATTCTGCGCTGGTTTCGTGAAGTCGGCAGCTCTCGCTTCCCATCAGTTGTGGCGCTTGCTCGGATTTGGTTGGGAAGAGCCCCATCCGACGCGTTTCAGGAACACGTTTTCTCTACCGGTGGGATCGTAATGAGCAATCGGTGTACTCGGACGGATAACTACCGAGCGGAGATGCAAGTACTGCTGAAGCACAACCAGAACGTGATCAAGCATATCGAGACCAGCGATGCCGAAAATGTGGCTCTGTAGGTATCTTTAGCTGCTGGTGAGTAGCTGGTGAACATCTTGGTGGTCGACGGCCGTCGACCACCAAGATCAACAGTAGTAATACTCCACTAATATACCAGCACTATCACTGAGACCAGTCAGTCAAGTCGGTAATACTATTATGTTATTAGGAGCTAATTATGTGGTGGGTATTACTGAATTACATTTGGTAAAATAAAACGGAAACACTGGAGCCCAGGATTACAACAATAGATTTTCATCTGGATTTATACAGATTTATCATCCGGATTTATCCAGGACCGAAACTTCCAGTCGGTAACGAATTTTATTTTTCATTCGCTGCCTATGAAACATGCTCACTCAGATCCTGAAACTATCAGCCCGATGGCAAGCGGCGCGCGAGGAACGCGAGGAAGGGCGGCGCGACCTGGACCAGGTTCGTGGAGGTCCTCGCCACGTACGCGCTCTTCACCTCGTACGCGCGCTAGTGCTAACACTCGAACGACCGTTACGGCGACGATCAAGGAAGCCCAAGCGTCTGATCCCGGAGCTTTTCCTGACAAGACCGAGGTTGCGGCCACCGCCAACGACGCCGCAGGCATGGAGCAGGCCGCGGATGCTGGTGAAGCGTCTGTTGTCGAGCAGCCGGGCACTCACGACGACGTCGCAGGCGTGGAGCAGGTTGCGGATGCTGGTGAAGCGTATGTTGTCGAGCAGCCGGGCACTCACGACGACGTCGCAGGCGTGGAGCAGGCCGCGGATGCTGGTGGAGCGTCTATTGTCGAGCAGGGTGTTGGCATCACTGTGGTGGGCGACGCAGCCGAAATGAGTGACTGCAAAGAGGCTGGGGGCGTGTTAGTTGAGGACATCCATTTGAACGACGAGGGCGGAAGCGAATACGGTGATGCGGAGCATGAGGCAAGCCATGCTGGGGTTCAAAATTCGGGTGGCGAAGATCGACCTATTCAGGATTCTGTCCAGGATTTCGTCCAGTATTTCGAGTCGGACCATGCCAGAAGCGCTGGGTCGTCTTCTCAGTCGGAGGCAAGCAAGGTTACGGTTCTAGCTCCGCAAACGTGGCACATCGACTGGAAGGCGTGGCAGGTATACTTTGACGAGTACTGTGAAGAGACGATGCAAGTGATCTCTATACTCGAAACCATGGGTCGTGCAGAGCGTAACAGACGGCTCAAGAAGACGAAGAAAGGGGTTAATGAGGCGTTACTGATCCCAGAAGGCCTTGATCCGTATCAGAGGACCTACATCTGTACGCACGGGTGGCCACAGAGGAAGCCTCGAGGCTCGGGAAAGCGTCCACGTAAGCACATCCGCGAGATGGACTGTCCTTTCCGGTTTGTGGTGCAGTGGCAGCTGCACAAGGGCGAGTGGAAGCTAGGTGTGAAATTGGGGAGGTTCTCTCACAACCATTCGGTCTGTAGCGATACATACGCGACGTACCCGTGTGCCCGCGGTGTTAGTGACGTTGTGGTTGGAGCACGAGTGGAGGGTATGGTGGCCGTCGGTGCTAAACGCTCCAAAATCTACGACTACCTGCTCGAGCATGACCAGAACGTGATCAAGGCCGACGTGGACAACATGGTGCGGAGTTTTGCTTCGTCGGTGTCATCCCTGGACGACAACGATGCTACAGCAGCCCAAGTTGACGCTCTAGCTGCTGCAGACAAAATGAGCTGTACACGTATTGCTGAGACCGCGACTGGAGAGACTGGAGTTCTATCGATGTCTACAGCGTTCATGCGTCAGAATTTCAGCCGTTTTGGTGAGTTCCTGCTAGTGGACTGTACACACAAAACGAATCGGTACGCAGTCTGTTTCCTGAGAT
>NW_008649034.1:490520-493772 GCF_000247585.1 Phytophthora nicotianae INRA-310
CTACCCATACAAGAACATCAATGGGCTGAGTGGCTCAAATGAGTTGGTATATTCAATGTTGTACCGAGCCGTACCACCGGCGTGGCTATCGGACGCGTGCATCCGCGGACTCGCTATCAGACTCGTCGCCGATAACCCCTCGGCCCGCTTTGCTGGATTTCAGACTGTCACTACCAGAACCTCACGTGCGCGAGCTGTTGGAGAATCGCTGGTCTCAAGTGACGTTCTCGCCCGACTCATACATCAAATAGCAGAAGTGGGTGTGGAAACCGCATTGCTGGCACTTAACTTCCACAACGCACACTGGTGTTGCATCGTTGTAAAGGTTACAGACAAGCGAATCTTCTACTACGATCCTTTAAATCAGAAGCCGTACATGCGGGCTGCGAAGGAAGTGGCTACGTACCTAAAGCACAATGGTCTCGCAGAGTACGACGTGGTCTCGCAGAACAATCCGGTGCAGTTCGACCAGATGAGTTGTGGCGTTTTCGTGTGCTGGATGTTTATGCGTAAGGTCGTTCACGGCTTGACGCACGACATGAACGACAACTGCCTTGCTCAGCGCAGATTCGAGCTCTTCTACTATATCTTGACCGGACACTTGATAGCGCCGATCAAAAATACCCCAGCGACTAGTGACGTTGAGATGCAGCAGGCACCTCTAGAAGACAGGGATCCGACCCCAACACAAGATGAATTGGGCGGAGAATCCCTCCCTCCAACCCAAGTTGCAGGATAATGGATTGCGAGACCACTTAGAAGAGCACCGCAGGAAGATTCTGCTGACAATAACCCCACCAGTCTACAACTAGCTTGTAAGACTCATCCTAAGACACAGCAGGAGCTCTACAGAGATGGAATTTAAGTGGGCTAATACATTTCGCTTGTATTCATACGTTCTTCGACATGTAGAGTGCTGCAATGGTGGTTGCCCTCGGGAATATTACGAGCACTTAGCTCTTTTGCTGGCTCCGTCTCAGTCATCGATCCGTCCTGTAAAAATCCTGTTTGGATCCTGGGAGCTGTTTACAGCCCCACGATCATATATTTCGTATCTTCGTCGTCCTCGACGTATCTTCCCCGTCTGTTCAATCACTTATGAAAGGTATGATAATCCTAATGAAATCCTGTACAATAATCCTGTACATTATAGGATTATAACGTAATATAATCCTGGGCTCCATTACCTGCCAAAAAAAAATCGTTCTACTATCAATCTCTGGTAGGGGTGATTTGCTGCATGATTCCCGGTTCGTCAAGATTGACGGACTCCATCTGAGCTCTAGTGTGTTTGCGTCGTTATCTGAGCTTCGTTGGACAATGCCATGGCTGACATTTGCACTCCATACTGCCTCACTTGCTCGTGTGGCCTTTTGAGCGTTCTGACGTTGCTAAGTGGACATTAATCATGGCCATTGTCCGAACTTGTAATCAAAACTTGCGTGTCTTTCCCGTTGATGCAACCGATTCCATTATTCTGTCCAAATCCCATTGTCCTTAATACCTCTAATGTAACTTGTTAATCAGAGCGACATCTGATTTTTTGTGAGCCAAAGTGGTCCTACCCACTTCCAAACTACATGGAGCGGTTAGAGCATCTCCAGTCGTGGGGGCTATTCTATTTCTATACGGAAAATTAAACGTGCTCTGATTGGACCATCAACAATAGCAATAGGAATACAACTGTGAGCACCCAGTCCTACGTCTTATAATTGCCATACATTCCTAATGGAACTTCCAGTTGGAACAGGAGACGATGAAGATGACGAGATCTTCGGAACGGTAGCGGATGTCGACGACAAGCTCACTCTATCGTTGACGCTATCCTTTTGCTGGAGCCGACAACGTTTGCGTCCTCGATGCGGATCAGTATACGGTCGAGTAAAGTCAATAGCGCGTGATATTCCACTAGGGCATCATTCAATTACGCGTTACTATATAGGCCCTAATCCAGTCTACGATGAGACTATATTTTAGCGGTGATACAGACTTCCATCCGAACTGTTCCGCCTCGTACTTCACCATGTAACCAGGTCTAATGCGTATTTTCAGCAGAAAGAAGACGCCGTAGGCAAGATGGGTGCATCACCTGAACAGAAGATGACTGCTGCGTTGCGCATGTTAGTTAGAGGTAGTCCTGCGGACGCACAAAATGAGTATTGCCGTATATCAGAGTCAACAGCAATGGATAGCTTTCACGCTTTTTGCAAAACCGTGGTGGATCGTTGTGGTGAGGTTATTTACGATCCTCAACCGCTGATGACGCTGCTAAAACCCTTCGTATAAACAAGAGTCAAAGGATGCCCGGTCTTCTTAGGGCTTTAGACTGCACCCAATGGCGTTGGAAAAACTGTCCAACCGCTTGGCACGGACACTACCAATGAAACGAAGGTGCCCCAAATGTGGAAGCTGTTGCATCTGCGGATCGGTGGATTTGGCACGCTTTCTTTGGTATACCTGGATCAAATAATGATATTAACGTGCTGGATCGGTCACCTCTACTACAAGGTTTCCTCAATTATACTTTTCCTCCCATATTCTTCGATCAGATTGGCGAACACGAATACGACACACCGTATTATTTTGTTTGTGGTATTTAACCCCCCTCCCCCCTCCCCAAGGTCTACTTCATTTCTGCACACGTAGAGCCCGTTGAACGCAACAAGTGAGTTTTCACAGAGGCCCATGAAGCTATTAGAAAAGAGGTAAAATGCGCATTCGGCATTCTAAAAGCGCGCTTTGGAGTACTTGTGATTCCTTCACGATTGTGATACCAAAAGCGAATGAGGTACGCAATTTACTGCAGCATCATATTGCACAACATGATCATTGAGCTTCGTGGTAACGGTATTCCAGATTATCTACTCGCTCCTTATGGTACTGCTAGTGTTGTAGAACAGAGCGAAGTGCATGAACAGATCCGAAATGTATCTACCAGAGAAATTGAAGCGCTTTGAACGGGTTCGATTATGAAAATGTGCAATCGACTTAAGAATCTGCAAGATGGAAATGGGAGTAAAACACTCCGCGAACTACTTTGCCGTCATTGCTGGAGCTGGAATACTATGCATTGATACTCTTAGTTGTGAAGTAAAAACAAAATCAATGTATTTTTTTGTATTTGGATGACTAGGATCTTCATTTCAATAAGTACAATATTTGTTAAAGAGGACGTATTTACTGGAGGCGTTCGAGGTCTGCTCACCTACCACCTTCATCTTGTCGCTCTTTGGCAACGCGTGCTTCAGGTCC
>NW_008649034.1:494902-498149 GCF_000247585.1 Phytophthora nicotianae INRA-310
CCAATTGCGACGAGGTAAACACAGTTAGTGCCCGGGGCACAGTGCCGCAAAACCAACCATACAGGACTGGATAGCATGAGCCGCTTCAAGACTCTACAAAAAGGCAAATAACACAATTCCATCCGCTACAACGGCATGAGGAAAAGGCTGGTCCTGCCGTTAGGCTCGAACCAGTGGAATGCGGTAGATCTACAGTACAACACTAAACTATCCGATGGCTTCCCTGTACGCGATGCGGAGTCCGTCAAACGCAAGTTCTACGCACTCAAGAATACGCGCAACCCGTCGGGAGATCTGGCGCGCCCGGCCGACGTTGCTCAAGTCAAACACGTATATCGTCGGATCGAAGGGAATTGTGGCGTAATAGTGTTGGACGATGCTGCCCCGTCTGTCGAGTCTTCGGCTAGAAGTTCCGCCCCATCAAACAGTACTTCACAGTATGAGGCAACAACTAATGCTGAAGAAGCACAAGCACTGCAAGTGCAGAGCCAGCCTGCGTCTGGCAGATTGTCATCCACTGTCAGTGGCGAAGTTAACAAGGTACAGTATCACAGTGCATACATATTGCAAAGTATCACACTAAAATCAAATGTAAATATGATATATTGACAGAGTTTGCTTGACGTGCCTGTTGCCGGGATATTTCGCACCGGAAAGACAGCGGAAGAGCTGGGGCAGCTAGGAAAGGAACTGCATACTGGATCTAAGGATCTACTGTCACAATCGGCTAAGAAACGACGCAGGATTGATCGCCTGCTTGAAAACCTAGAGTCAGACGACAGCGCGGATTGGTGCACTGCTATTATTGCCATGGAGGAGCGTGCCGCCGCTCGAGAGATGGATTATCGCTGAGAGCTCGACACACAGCGTCGTGCGGATGAAGAACGGAGAGACCAACAAGAAGCACGTCGTGAAGAGCGATTCTGGCCCTGATTGCAGAGATTGTTAAAAAAAAAAAAAAGAAAAAAAAAAAGACTAGAACAAGACATTGAGAAGAACGGCGATGTATGCATTTACTTATGCATAAAACGGATCGAATCTGACTAATTCGCGTTTGTCGAACTCTAAAGTTGTAAAGACGGTAAATGTTTTGAATTCGCCTACCTCGCTTGGCAGGATCAAAGGGCAATGGCAATTGCAGTTGCCGATAACACCGAGGTGCACTTTCCATGCCCCATTCGGCTCCTGCCGGAGTGATGTGATTGCGTTGCTCATAGCAAGCATTCCTAGGCGGCACCTTTCGGGTGCACGCTCCAGATCGCCATCCTTCAGTGGAGTTACGATACGTCCTCGAGTCCCCTTGCTTGCAGGAAACGCTGTGTCAGCAGCCACACCGGTACCTGGAACTGTAATGCGAACATCGGCTAGCTTCTCCTGTAAGGCGAAGCTCATCTCGCCGTCGTTCCATGAACCTGGACAGTTGAGCTTCGCCCAAATTAGAGTGCCGTCGCAACCGTAGCATAAAGTCCCCGTTATGAGTACTGAATGCAGCCAACCTATAAAAAAACAAAAGTCATTAAAAATAAAAGCAAAATGTTAACATCGCCACCATACACTTACCATTGTAGTGCGCATTTTGTAAGTCAACATCCGATGGCTCTTGAACTCGATAGTTTTTCCCATCGACAAACCCCCATACGCCAGAAACCAAAGGCTCATGGGCTTGTACTGCTTTTGACCATTCCAGTTGTGTATTCTTTGTGGGATAGCAAATAGCTGCGTCAGGAAGTGCATTTAGAGCTAGCTCAAGCGCCATTTCAGCCGTAGCTAGAATATTTGATAGCGTAGCAGGTGGAACTCCAAATATCTCGCACAAAGTCTTCATTTCCACAGCACTTGTGTAGAAATGTAGTACACAATCGAGCACAGCATGAAGAAAGCGTAGCTTGGGAGGGCGACCTAGTCTTCCAGGACGCCACTTCAACTTGTAGAGCTTTGAGAACTCTGCAAGGAGCACCTTAAATGAAGCGGGGGGAAGTGAAACAGCCGCCACGAAGCTACCAGGATGGCCTTCATTGTCGAGCCGCTGCCAAGCCGAGCTCGTAGGGTCACACAGACTTGCCACAGTAAGATAGTTCCTCTCCTTGATAGTGCATCTAAGGAGGTGCAGCAGCAGAATCTTCCAGTAGCGACGCTTGTAGACAGCCTTCCTCACACCAAGTAACGTGCTCACTTTCATCGGAAGCTTCACCACCAAGCTTTTGCTAGCAGCACTAGTTTACGAGCTTTTATTTTTTAGATTTGTAACGCAAATATCAGCGCAAATGTAGGGGTAGGTGATCATATTATTGATAGCAAATTGCTACAGAATCGTCGTTTGCGTCATTTTCTGTAGGCCTCCAATCAACAATCTTATTGCGAATATTGCCGCTATACTCCTATACACCAATCAGAACCATAAAATATTGATTCCACCAATATGATTGTCCCAAACGAACCCACAGGGAAAGCACGATGGTTCGCGCGCTCTTGGCGCCAAAACTATGACCCTGGGCACCTCCTACTGTTTACCAGTCTCCTCACTCTTCAATTTCCATCCTGCTATTCCTCTACCTACCTCCAATCACCTCTCAGTCGTCGCTAAAACATGAAAAACGCCGATATTGTACCCGTGCTGTTTAAGAACACAACTATCACTGATCGCACTTGCTGTATATGCGATTTAGTCGTCAAGCAACCCAAACAAGCTGGCTACAAGAACCTCATCTCGCACCTTCAGGCCCACCACAGTGGGTATGAAGATGTGGCGGCTGAGTGTATTAGAAAAGCATGTGCTCCTATGAGCAGCATGTTCGTTCATAAGGACACTGCTGATACGTACGGCTGGGCCAAGCTCGTTGCGCTCAAGAACTTTTCGTTTACGCATATCGACGACCCTGTGACCGTACTGCCGTACGCTACAAACCACTGGATCGCAAGACCCTACTGAAACGAATGACTTCGCTTGTTGGCGTGGTGAACGTCAAGATAATGCACGAGTTATCAGGTGAAAAGTTTGCTCTTGTCTTGGACGGCTTCACGGATGCTGCTGAGCACGCTATTGCCATTTTCGCTGCCACGAAAAATGGCATACGATTCCTGGCATTCTCTCGTTTCCTAGATGAGGTGTCGATGACTGCAGCTGAGCACATGGGATTCTTAGACATGGTTCTCGATCACTACAAGCTAGACATCGCTAATATGGTCGCCATCGTAGCTGATAACATGGAAACCAACAAAGCGATTTCCCGTCGAATTTCGGTTCCAT
>NW_008649034.1:500264-510763 GCF_000247585.1 Phytophthora nicotianae INRA-310
CTAGTTCTCGTTCCTACGTCGGCCTGCTAGATACACGACCCCGACACTAAGGAGGAAGACCGCGACAGTTTGGTGGAGAAGCAGGGTATCTTCTCGCCGAGTTATCGTGGGAACGAAAGCGCAGAAAGAGCGTGACTCGAAGTTCCTTGGCAAAGGAACGCCAAGTCGAGGGAAAGGGTCGAGAGAGCGAGACATGGGCTCTCATGGGTGGTCCGGAGAGGGACTAGGTGTGGAAGCGGGTGAGGGGCTCAGTGGATGGGCTCCCCCGTTGGAGACGGAAACGCCACCTCCTGCAGCGATCCGCGACGATGAAGACGAAGAGTACACGGGAGGGTCCGTCGGGGGTGACGTGGGCGGAAGGACACCGATTGGGGCGGTTCGGACGATGGCTCGGAACGCGGAACGCCAAGGAGAATCGAACCCAGGGCCGAGAGTCGCGGAGCTCGAGATGCTCGAAAGGACGACGACGGCATGCTTGGGTCTGAACCCCTATCTGCAAGAGCGAGGAGGGTGGCCGAGTCGGTGTTGGACATGTCCCGGGGCCGAGAGATGTTCAACCAGATCCTCGCACGGCTGGCACGACAACCAGCGCCGAGCGAAGAGCTGACTCCGGCGAGGACGACGGCTGGTGAGACTGCGGAAGCAGCGATGTCGACCCCGAGAGCTCGGCAAGGAGACGCGTTCTCCTTCGATGCGTCGAGGCCGTCGTTACCTCTTGTGAGTGAGACGCGAGGCGAGGTACCGACAGTAACGCCAGCCAGTGCGGTGTTCGACACTAGAGGGACGACGAGGCACCCACCTCCGCGTGGGGTGGAACGGCATAGTGTTGGTGAAACGCCGTTCCCGGAGAGTGGCACGCCTTGAAGGCAAGGAATGACGTCAGTTCGGGCGGCGGAGACGCCGACAAGGAGGGCCAGAACGCCGACGACGGACTCTGCGTTGCAAGAAATGCTGGTCGACACGTTCAGTCGGGCACTCCAGAGACTGTCAGTCTCAGCTGGAACGCCAACAAGAACGCCACGATCTGAATGGGCGGGACCTGTGTCGCGCCCAGGGCCGGCGTCTATAGGGAACGCCTTAGTCAGTTAGACGCGATTGGTTAGCACGCCGATGTTCGGGTATCAGGGTCCGATGGCTCCCAAGGTGGCGCTACCTGCGCCAGCTTCGACGCCAGCGGGAATGGCGATGGCTGCGATCCCGTCATACGGTGGCGTGACCATTCAGGTAGCAAGAAAGATGGAGGGGCGGCGCGGCACGCCTGAATGATCTTTACCCGCCGTTTCAGCCTCCGATAACACCTACGGCTGGATGGAACTCTGGTGGAATGCTGCCAGCGTGGTCGGCAGCTCCCGCAACTCAGACGCCTACGAGCATGGGAGGCCTTGGAATTGGTAGGACCTTCAGTGGTCAAAGAGGAAGTTACCAGGCGCATTCGGTGTACGCTCAAGGGCCTGTGATGAATCGGACGCACGACCACGGTGGTAATTGGAACGCATCCGGGACGGAACGAGCCGATAGTGGGCATCCCAACTGAGTTGCGGAACGCCGTGAAAGTGATGGTTCCATTTTTTTTCGACACCGCTACGTGTGAAAGGGCGGCGGCGTTTTGGCGTTCCTTCGAGAGGTGCACGCATGGTATGGACGGCCAAATGAGATTAACGGCGTTCGAGCAGTGCCTAAAGGGCAAGATAGATCAAGAGTGGTGATACAACTTCAGGATCGATTGTTTTGAAGCTCTGAGGGTAACCGATTTATCTGCCAGACTCCTGCACAACTGTGGAGCCGACTCAAGCCGCCAAGAGGAAGCGTGGCGAGTCTGCCGAGGAGTGGGGCCACAGGATTTCGACAATGTGTGAAGCCTTGAACTACCACGAGCCTCGTATGAGGTACGAGTTTCTTCTTGGATGGCCTGAGGAATAAACAGGTGAAGGCGGTACTGAACGCGCGCATGGTCACGTCAATTCCCAAGGCATGTGCGCTACTGCTGTACAAGAACCTGCATCTCCCTGTCGAGGAGGAAGACGAATTCGCTGGCGAGGAAACGGGACAACCAAGGACGAATGGAGCGGCATCGACGGAGTCCCAAGTGCTCCAGGAGCTACGCCAGATGAATCAGCTGATGAGAACGCGACAGCTACGGCCAGGAACGCCAAGAGGGCAAGTCAGCGCTGTGGCCCCTCCGACTTCTCCGCGTGACGGCGTTCCAGTTGCGAACAGGAACGCCTCGGGTTCAGCACTTGGACCTCTACGTATTTGTCTCGGACCAGACACGCGTACCATCGAAGATGAAGTGGTCTGTCGTCGCTGTGGTCGTATTGGGTGCAGCCGCGAAACTTGCCCAAGAAGACAAGGCCGTTGCAACAGATGCAACGAGCTGGGTCACTACTCTGTGGAATGCAACAGGCCGAGGCCTCAACGAAATTATCGGAACGGAAAATGCCGAAGAATGGAGTGTTTCCTCTGCGGCGAAGGGGACCACACAGTGGCCAAGTGTCCTAGCCTCGAGCGCCTACGTGGTGCGGTGCGGAACGCGACAACAGGGACGCCAACCGGCGCGTCCCAGCTGGAGGAAGGGGGAAGAAGTGTCACTCCTTCCTCTTGCCTGACTGGCGACACAAAAGGAGCTGAGGGCTCACCGAGAACTACTGGTGAGGTCAAGGAGGCTCTAGTGAAACGTGGGAAAAATTATGAAGGGGCTCGTGGCGTTCCTGTCGCGAGCGTAAGGACGGAAACTGTGGATATTGAAACTGGACCGAATGAAAAGGGCAGTCCAACGGAACGGACTGGCTCAGAACGGGACGAGGAGATTTCGGGCTCTACGGAGATGCCCAAACGAGAAAGGGTAGGCACAGCGGAGGCAACGGAACGCCACAACGTGACCCCAAGCTGGGAAAAGGGGACAACGGAACGTCCCAGACGGGTACAGGACGCAGCAACGGAACACTCAGAGTCCGCGTCGAAGCCCCAGGGGGAACATAAAGAACGAGAGAAGGCGGTCGACAAGACCGTCAGCTCCGAGCAACGCAAGGGTGCGCTAGAATTGACGCCAGGAGACGCCGCGTGAACCAGGGCTAATCAGTTCTCGGCGATCATAGGAAAAGTGAGCTCAGGGTGGATAGTACCCGTCGCTCAGAATACCGAGGATGATGATGAGGGTACCAAGGGGATGGATTCTACAGAACAATACGATCGTTTGTTTACCGATACAGAACTGGATATGCTAGGACGCGATGATGGTCCGGGGTACAGAATGAGCCCGAGGAGTACGACAAGAAATTGGAGGAAAGATTGATCCCGGTGGACGAGGACAAGATTTTACAGCGTGCCAAGCGGAACGCCAGGGAGCAGGAGGAGCCGACGCTCGCGGATATGAGCGCCGTGCTTGGGATACCAGAGGATATGCTGGAACGCACGCGTGAGGTCTCATCCGGAGACATGGGAACGCCAGAGTATTGGCTGGATTGGTACGCCAATGCGTTGGAAACCTCGACAGAAGCGAAACACGCAAACCGAGATTTCCGGGAGGTTGAAGAGTCCGAAGGAACGTGGCTACCTGTGGTAAGCGCAGTGTCGAGCGACAAGGACGAGAGTTCGGGAACTGAGGTGCCTGCTGGAGATGAGGAAGGGTGCGAGTTCATGCGCAACGTGTGTGTGGGACTCGATGGAGCTGCTGCTTCGGTCTCTTGAAACCCCGAAAGAGGAGCTGAAACGATGCCGTTTTGATGCTGTTCCATAATTCGTAACCAAGTATACGAACTCCTAAAACGGGAACGGAACGAGGAGTAGAGTCCTCATCCATTCAGCTGTTTGTTATCCAAGCGGTGAGTAGGATCGGCGCAGGGAGAACAGATACACACTGTTAGGTCGGTACTACGTATGAGGTGTTAAATAACACGAATATATGTTTGCCATAATATGAATGCTATTGTTTTAGGCGCCTTACCCAAAACAGTTTACCGAAAAGCAGTCGAAATAGAACCAAATTCAACAGGACTTAAGGAGGACCAGACCCACCGGTGACCCAAAAAAGTCCACCAGCAGAGTGTATTACAGAAAACCTTCACAACATAAAGTAGGGCGGGCTATTCTCCGGATTTATATCCAGAGGTTTAGGATTCTGACCCAAAACTACATTAACTTCTTAAATTCTGAGCCCAAACTAATGTTGTCAGCTCAACAACTAAAATAGTTATTTGAGAACTTGATATGCCTGTTATAAGATCTAGGCTGTACAAAGCGGGTTTTCTTCGCTGAACCTGCATAACGCGTCATTTAAGCTTATATCAGATATGGTACCCATACTTTACTCAAGCAGACACGCGATGTATATCTGATATCCTTTGCACAAGTAATGCCACCATGGTTAATGCTGCTTGTGGCGGCCAAGTGTAACATCCCGGTAAATTACGACTAGCCGACGTCATTTTAATCCGTATGAGTGTTGCCCGAACAGACTTCAGCTTATGCCAGAGCGCAGATGATGCGGCTGCGGAGCAGTCCCATCAGATGCGTACCACCAGTGTCCCTCTTGTGCGACTCGCACAGTACAGTTGCTACGTACTGCTAGAACAACGCGTCCGAATATCAGATAGCGTATAGTGTAGCAACCATCCTGCACAAAGGCAATAGTTTTGTAAAATCCAGAACCAATCCGTATAAAACACGGCTTTGTACTCGTTTTGGCGAGTAGTGCTATTTTAAATTTTGCACTCGGTGGCCTCGGTAACCATCTGCATAAACTGATCTAGTCAATAAATATTGATTCTATTCTACGCTTGTCAAATTCCGCTGTTTTATTAGTCAAGAATTGCGTTGTACCTCCCTTTACTAATGTGTAGAGCTGAAACAGAGAGTAAAAAATGTAGTACCATTGGGAAACTTTCGCAATAATAGTCTTCCCAAGAGAAAATAAAATGAAATTCGGGGCAGCAGTCAACTGGATAAAGATGTGGTCTAATCTCTTACAACCGGCATTTTAAAGCCGGTTGTAACTGATAAATGAGACAATAATAATAATAATAATAATAATAAATCAGTACAAGAAGATACGTATATCCCTTATGAAAATAATCTCAGTTCAAATGTAGGAGAAACAAGAGCATTCTCAAATACCCGTGATACATCTTCCAAGCTCCCTAACAGCATCAGAACCGGTGTAATCATGTCCGCTTGGGATACTACACGCGTCACACGTCCGTATACTGGATCCCATTCGAAGTACGTAGACCCGTGCAATACAAGTCGTTCGTCCAACAGCAAATGCACAAGCGCAAAACTGCTGCTTCCAGTCCCGGTGTCAATCAAGTGTGGAAACGCGTGGCGTAGCGTCTCCTCGGTGATAGTGATGCTAGTTGTTGTAACTGCGACGACCGAATTGGCACTCATCTTTTTATTCTTACGAGTTCCAACTGGACATTTCTGAACCAGCTCGAAAGAAGTTTCCAACTCCTCAGAATTGCCTCTGCGCCGCATTCACCGTTATAAAACACATCAGAAGCTATGGTCGACCGAATAATTTTTTGCTGCACAGGAGGCGACGAATCTTGGAGGCCATACCGGAAAACTCGGAAATATTCCACGACAGCAGTCCACACGGTTTGTTTTGGAGGAAGAGAGGTCGTTATCTCGTGGTGTCTACGCTTCAGCTGGGCAGTGAGTTCTTTTAGCTGACAGATGTCTTGCTGAAGGGCTCTGAATCCGACGGCCTTCTTGCTTCTATACTTAATCTGCTTCACACGACGAAGAGCTCGAATGTACTCTTGATGTGCAACTCCTAACGCAGTTACGGAATTGCTGTGTGTCTCTCCAGTTCGTGCCAGCTTTACTTGATCAAGAACACGTTGGAAGTTCTTCTGGGCGACATGTAGCGCTGAAATTGCTGTGTCAAGCGGGTCCGTCTTTGTATCTTCGCGAGTGGGAGTAATGGTGAACACCTCAGCTCTTGCTTCATAGCCAGCGTAAGAGTGTGTTCCTAACGGTGGTGATTTGTCTTGGAGCTGCTGAAGCTTGAACCTATCGAGGTTAACAGTGTTTATAACAGCGCCGGCACGGCACACGTTGTAGTTCGATTGGCAGGAGTCCATTGATGGATACCACCGGCTTGTAGGTTACAATTGAGCTGGTAGTGACGGAATCTCGAAATGCCAAGTGAAAACAGAAAAAATCAACATTGGGGCGGGTGGTAATCTGTACTTGCCGAACGATGATGATGTTCGCCATTGGGCAATAAACAAAACAGACTACTTCTATCTCCAAATATTCTTTTGAATCCACTGGTGTCCACTAGAACGTGGAAATATATTATGTCTATTAAAACCGATCCCCTGTCAATTCACATTTATGTACCAAAAGTTCTATCAAAGTGTGTTGCAACGAAGGTATATCCTCCACTCGTTTCCTCTCCTCCATTGTTCGTGTTTATTGCTTGCCCTTTATGTTTCCTCTCATACTATCACACCACTACAACTAAAACCACGTCGCCACCAGCAATGGACAAGCGGCATGCAACCCACCTTGAATTTATCCTCTTTCTTCTTGAAACATGAATATAGTCGCATAATGATATAGAGGCGGGAGAGTATGACCAGCTCTGGTGGTCAACAACCTACCGAGCGAAATCACTGCCACTCCGTAAACCACGATTGATTATCACAGTCTTTTCTTCCTGGAGCTACATGTACGACTCAACGACAGCAACCTCTGACAGACTGACACTCACTTCTTTATTCAAGTTGACATCACAACCCGGACTCTCAGTAAGCCCACGAGACGATGACCAAGTCGTGGCACGACAAGGAAGGCACCTCCATTGATCCAGAGCTGTCACAAGACGTCGTCTCTCCTCTGATAGCAATGGAGAGGAATCGACAACCTAAGCATTCCTATCCACAAAAGGACTATTCACCCAAAGACCTGGACTCTCGTGACCGTCAACTCTTAATAGAAGAAACAATTGAGGAGTCAAAGCTAACCTTGCAACGCGAGCGCCGTCGCAACAGCCAGCGGCGGTACAGACAGAAGCAACAACATTTAATCACAACGCAACGAGATTGAGCAGCTTCGACAACGTCGCTGTGACGTTGCTGCTTCCAATTCGTCCAAGGGAGACGTCTGGAGCTTTGCTCTCAAGTATTTTCGACTCTTTCGCTTCGGTCTACACGACGCTGTGCTACGGACGCCATCTAGTGCTACACAAACCTCACAATACAATGATCAACTCAACTCTGTTCGAGAAACCATGCTACCAAACGTGATATTCAATACTGAGCAAGGCGTCGATTCGCTACTGAAGCATTGGATGTGCGTGTCACTCCGGTTCGAAGATGTCGAGGTGGAGATCGACGGGATCTGGAAGGGGCCTGCAGATTCAATATTTGCCACCTCTACGACATGCGTCACTATCCATGGCCGAACTTTACGCAGTGTATTCCCTCACTTGTGTATTGGCAGTGTAAACTCACCTCTGGTGAAGAAACTTTTGGGTAAACGGATTCGTATGAAAGGATGGACGCGTTTTCAGTGGGATCCCAGCTGTGGACGAATTGTTAGCGTGACCACCACGACAAATATGCTAACACCGATGCTCGAGCTAGTAGGGAGTCTAGACAACGTATCCACGGTGTTTGAGCACGCCCTGATTTCTCCAAACTTTCAGTGGAGGTCACATGGCAATTCATAATGGACGACGACGTAGTTTTACTTATAGGTTCAATTACTGTAAGGAAATCAATGTTTTTTTTTGTTATTTATTTGCTTTCTCAAGCAACTCTTCGAATCTACCGTCGCTAATGGGAGCTGAGAGGCCGTTAAAGTCTGTCCATTGGAGAGCCGAACGTGCAGCGTCCGTCAGTTGGTTCCACATAATGAGGTCCTGGGTCTCACCGATCCTATTTGTTACGTCGAGCATGTACCCATACTCCAACGTGTTGGTACAGTCAAGTTTGACGCTAGTTCCGTTTAGGGTGTCTGCAAGAGAGGGTAAGTATTTCTGGTACTTGCCTTGATGCCAGGTTGTTACGGCTAGAATCGTCGGGCTCTCGAGGACGAAGCTATCGAGCCAGACGATTGTTTCGAGCCACAAATGACGGGACTCAATACCCCAGCCGTTGCTGATCTTCGGTAAGTACCAAGCGTACATGATCGCCCACTTGTCAGTGAACCGTTTAGCTCGGCCGTATACCTGGGATCCAACACTGGGTCCATTACAGCTCTTACTGTCAGGACCGGAAGATGCTAAACAGTCTCCTGTATTTCCGTCTGTATCCACCACAGGATACGGATAACAGCCTCCATTTGTGTGGACTTGAGGCTTGAACTCGACAGCGCGCTTCTCTGTTATTGTGACCGGTACAGGTTGGGCGAAGGGGACGATGTCGTCGTACCTGACAACTTTGGCATGACCTAGTGACAAGATACTCAACACGGAGAGGCCAAACGCCAACATATTCTGGTACTATCGCTGGATCCAGCTTTATAATTCTTTGGTAGAATAAAACTATACTCGGATTGTGAGTTGTCGTAATACACAAGATGTTGACCAATGTGGTCAACTCATTGAGCTTCTCCTCGTTTACTCACCTAGTTGGCTTACCATAGCTACTCAAGATCTGGAATGCTCGATAGCCGTAGTAATAACACATGAGGCATTGAAGCAAAACAAAATGCCCCTACTTTCGTGCTTTGCTAATGACTAAAATTTACTGATATAAGGTTAGTACAGCGATTGCCTCTGCTATGACGAACGACATGTACCTACTCTCATAGATTATATCTCCGCTGGAAATCAAGCGTGATGAGAGCCTCGTCAAATACGTAGGCTACATTCTCTAGACTCCCCACTAAGTGGAGAATCGGTGTCAGCATATCTGACTGAACCACCACGCTTACCAATCGGCAGTTGGCTTGATCCCACTCGAAATGTGTCGATCCGTTCATGATAATTCGTTGTCCAACAAGCCTTTCTCCAAGTGTCCGCTGAATTCCTCCATTATCCTCTGAAAACAAGTGTGGAAATACGCCACACAATGTGCGTTCAGTGATCGTAACACTTGTCTTCGTCGTTGCTACAAGAGAGTTTGTGCCTCGGTTTAGGAGACCTCGAAGCTCCACTTCGAAACCACCAAACCATTGAGAGCAGCACAAACTTCGGAGTGCTTCTAAACGACCATATCCGGAGTTGTAAACCAAATTGTTGTGCATATTTTCTCGAAGAAACGTCTCTTGTGCTGCGAGTTGCGGGCCATTGAGAAGGCCGTGCCGGAAGACGCGAAAATAATCCACTGCTATGTTCCAGAAATTGTTTTTCGCCGGGATAATTGCACCAACGCCACGACTGAGAGCTGTAATCTGATACCGAAGGTGGCGGATTTCCCCATTAAGACGGTTCAGGTGCTGTTGGTGTCGCTGTTGGACGCCTCGATATATTGTATTCTCACCATTAAGCCGATGCGCAGCCTCAATCGTGTAACGGGTCTGGGTTGGAACGTGCTCGCTTGAATAAAGCTGTGCACTTCCAGCAATTTCGTCGCTAAGTTGCTGTGTAGAAGACAAATGGAGAACGAATTCGTTCATCACAAAAGAATGTATAGGTCGTAACCTCCGGTTTTCTTGGTCAGAAAAGGAGAAATGACTGACCTGAGTATGCGTTTTATTGCTTACTTCACGGTTGTGCCACTAGAATCACGTACAATGCAGTACTGGAATACTATGACGTTCTGCTCGTTCCAATGTAGTTTTGGGAAGTGAATCTATTAGTAATCGTTGTTCGCCCATTCTTAGTTCTGCTTTCCTCATAGAGCGCGGCGTGCGGCATTGCCCACAAGCTCCGCCACGCCAATCATTGGTGCTTGATGACGAAATCTGCAGTTTACGCGGTGCTTGATTTCGAACGAGCAGTATGACGGGTCTCTCGGGTGTCGGTAGGCGCTGGCGGTCGGCGCGGTGTCGTCTGTGCTGTTGTGCTCCAGCGGGGCTCACTGTAGTGGCGCCAAATTTTCACTACAGTAATATTGTAATAGTAAAATACTACTTGTTGCGTGATTTTTTCCCACCATGCGCTCGTTCGGGCAAATGATTGTTCCACACCGGGTACTGTAGGGTTGCGGTGACAACTGCAACATGAATGGTGCGAGGTTGAAGACGAAAGCGTATTTCCCGATGTCACAATAAGCTATAGATAGCATAGGTAGAAGCTCGAGGAGCTCGCTAACTTCTAGGCCACTTCCGAATTCTTCTCGCAGCTAACCGGCCACGCCTCGCCCAGATGTGGCGAAATGCACTTCAGCATTTGCCCCTACGCGACTTCGTTGGAAATTGGTGATAGTGGAACGTATACTTAAACGTGATATCGGGCTCATGCTCTTCTCGCAAGACGTAATCACTTCAAATATTAACTTAGAGCGTGTAGTGGCTCACAGACCAGGCCTAGCTCATTCACCAGGCAATGTCGACTGATAGGCTATAATAATAATAATAAT
Source organism: Phytophthora nicotianae INRA-310 (assembly GCF_000247585.1). Taxonomy (NCBI): domain Eukaryota; phylum Oomycota; class Peronosporomycetes; order Peronosporales; family Peronosporaceae; genus Phytophthora; species Phytophthora nicotianae. The sequence continues at coordinate 510,740 of NW_008649034.1, forward strand.
AATAATAATAATAATAATAATAAT
>NW_008649035.1:0-1542 GCF_000247585.1 Phytophthora nicotianae INRA-310
CGGAAGGCGGTTGGCGACGCAGAGCAAAACCGGCTTGAGCAAGAAATTGATTGGTCATCAACTGCAAAACATTTAATTGATCGACTAAATGCAATGGGAAAAAGACGAGATGACATTGAAAAGGCTCTAGAACGCCTTCAGAATGTTGAAAAAAAAAGTTGCGTCTCGAAAAGCTTTCGATTCGCTAAAGACGAGCATGGAGAAGGCTCGTAAAGCGGAGAACACTAATCAAATAAAGGCTAGAAATGAGATCTTGTCCATTCTTTCAACCAATCGAGCTGCCTTGAAGAGAATTCGAGTTGTCCCTATTGGTATAGATGGCTCTGCAATGAATGAGTCATACCAGTTAGACCCCCACACAATGGATTTAAAGTATAACGAACAGGTCTTTAGTCGTGCAGAAGCTAACAAGCTGGTATCATGGGAAATTACTATGATAAATTTGTTAATGAAGGCTCATGAGGCAAAGATCGATCTTGAGATTCCATCAGGTCTCAATATTGAATACTCGGTACCAAAACGTAGTCTTGCGGTTAGTACTGTTTCCGAAGGGGTTAGCCAAGCGGCATTAGCTCGATTAAGAGCTAGAAGCGAGGGTGTTAGATCAAATGAAGCTAGATCAAATGAAGTAAGTTCAAAGCATGTTGCTTACGAAACCAAAATTAAATACATTTTCCGATATAATCATTGGATCCATGATTATCTCATTGTTAGTCCAGTAGGGTCAGATGGATTTGTTCAGGATTATGTATTTAATATTGATGGTGATCTTGTGACGAGAGAGACGTATGAGGAGCTAAACAAGTCCGATAGAATCTCCGAAGCTTATGGTCGAATTAAATGGGATGAAACTTACTATTATATCCTTGAATATCTGAAGGATAACGCTCGCGTACTAAAAGAACGTCCTACGCTTAATGAAGAGCAGAGCGCTGTGTTAAATAGTATAAACTCAACATTAACAGCGCTTGGTGAGGATCGGCGAACAGTAGAAGGTAGAGGCCTTAAAGGAGCTGGTTATCAAATCAAGAACCTCAGAGATAAACAAGGCAATCTGATCAAGTATCACTCAAATCGAGGATACAATCGCTCTCAGCTCGAGGGAACGCAGACTTACTCAGCGCTTGCATACAAGCGAATTGGCACTAAATTTATCCATCTACCTTTGCTCAACGAAGGGCTGCTTAAAGTCGTTTATCCCAACAGATGCATGGTTGGCCCAAAGCGCAAAGTCAGTCAGCAATTAATTAATTTAATCAAGAAACTTGTATTCGACGGCAACATTGATGAACAGATGTATGAGGCACTGTCGATGGATGATAAGCGCGTGTTTCATGAGCTGCTTAGGATTAGTCACACTCAGCATTCACTCCGTGATCCAATCAAGGATCCGCGTGATGTACTGAAGCAAGAGTATTTGAAACTTAAAGGAGAGCTCTTACTTGGGAATAATAATCCGAGCATTATACGAGAGCTCAAGAAAGTACTTGTAGACATGTATAGCGCGAAACTAATTTCCGATGAAGAATTTAAAGAAGTTTT
>NW_008649035.1:5062-5628 GCF_000247585.1 Phytophthora nicotianae INRA-310
CTGACTCATAGTTGGTTTGCTACAGATAAGCTGATTAGACTGAATTCAGAGTACTTATGGATCCTCAAAGCTAACTCCAAACGAGATCTTAAGATGGTAATAGCTGATTTCAGTCTTCCAGGAGTTACTCTCGAGAGGCTCATTAGAGCATACAACGAGGCTACAAAGGAGAAAGGACAAGCATTGATGATTGATAACGTTCGTTCTATATTGAGGTTTAATTTCAATGAGAGTCCGATCAATTTTGGAGACTAGTATATAGAATCAATCATGTCGAGCATCATCACGCTGAGCTCTCGACATATCGTCAATAATGGCTATAATAACGTCCTTCGATACGAATTTCCAGGTAGCTCGGTTGAATTTAAAGAAGCTGAAATTGCTATCCATTCTATCAATATGTTTAACTCTCAATTCAACATCGATTCAGGTGCATACGGCAATCATACGTTTAAGATATTGATGCCGACTGCAAATTCTTACTCAACGATTCAAATCGTATTAAAGGATGGCTACTACTCATATGCCAATATCAATAGTGCTGTTCAGGCTAGTCTCATCAGCTC
>NW_008649035.1:20644-21174 GCF_000247585.1 Phytophthora nicotianae INRA-310
CCTCGCTGCCAGCTTGAAACACGATGCCATGCGACTTTGTGCCTTGGATGTAGCGGAACACCCTCTTGAGCGCTTGCCAGTGTGTCGGACACGGATCCGCGGCAAACTGGCTGAGAACTCTGAACTGGTCCCAATACTCGGGCTAAGGCCCGAGTATCTGCTACACCGCCGTCATCGTCGGAAAACCCGACCTCGGTTCGCATTTGTTCAAGTACCGACTACCAAACCACCTCGAATCGGTTGGGTGGCGGTGATCTGAACACCGTCCGCGATGCGCTCATATCGAAGCGCATCCATCCGTGATTCAGAAGCACAAGGCAGACACTTCAAGTGGAATCGTACTAGCTCAATGTATACCCAGTTGGGACGGTCACTGCGTGCTTCTACTGCGTGTTTCTACTGGTGTACGTCGATGACGTGTTGGTGACCGGGAGCTCAGCGGATCTGATTGCAAGCACCAAGGGCGAGCTCAAGAAGCGTTTTGAGATGACCGACAGCGGCAAGTGTGCGTTCGTATTGGGCATCGAGCT